>NC_090261.1:34640472-34647840 GCF_037325665.1 Littorina saxatilis
CAACAAAAAACCGAATTATTTCAACAACAAAATAGCTACTGTCAGCAAAAAATATAAAGTTTAGTGTACAAAATAGTGTCACTCCATATCATAATCATAATTGTACGTCCAAAGAAAGTTAAATGAAAATGATAAAATCAGTGTACAGAGCAGTCAAGATCAGTGTGTTCACTGCCTGATAAGCGCTGGTCTCGACAGCTTTGGGCGC
Organism: Littorina saxatilis; assembly: GCF_037325665.1. Taxonomy (NCBI): domain Eukaryota; kingdom Metazoa; phylum Mollusca; class Gastropoda; order Littorinimorpha; family Littorinidae; genus Littorina; species Littorina saxatilis. The sequence goes on from NC_090261.1 coordinate 34,640,681, forward strand.
CCGCGCTTTCGCTTCTGGCCGATTGGGATGGTCTTGGCCTGGGCAGGGGGGTTGGTCACCTCCAGACGAATCTCCATGCCCATGGAATGATGACACACGTAGCACTTGAGGAACTCCGGACAGTTACAGAAAAACTGATTGTTTTCGTCGATCGTAATCTTCCACACCGACCTCCGACATGTGGCATACTCCTCGAAGTCAGCCCAGGACGATGATTCAACCTTTTCTTCGGTCTTTCGGAAGGCAGTCTTGAGCTCCTTTTCCAGGGACTGCTATATGGACGGATATACAGACGCGTGACAACAACAAAAACCGAAAACATACCTCCTTCATGTAGATTGCTGATTCTTCACACGATGTGAATTCTTGGTCTTTGGTCCACTGCTTTCCAATTCCCCGTCGTCTTGTAGCTGGTGGCTCACTGTCAGACTCCGACGTATCATTATCAAATCTCACTGGATCGATCCTCTCAAAATCCATCTCTCTACCTTCAAACTCCATTTTCAACTGACAGAATCTGTGTCCTTGCTTGATTCAGCTGAATTTGTGATCACAAATCACCTCTGCTTAAGCGAAATCAGTGAGTCAAAACAATGACCACCATTCACACTGTGTTTCACTGTGTTGGAGAATGACTATCCATTTCTTTTGTTGAAACTATATTTTCTTTTGCCTGAAGTAGTCAATCTTTTGCCTGATTATATTTTCTTTTGCCTGAGTATATTTGCTTTTGCCAGTTTATTTTATTTTTTGTTCAGACAGCAATTCTTTTGGCGGATCAAATGTTTTTTTGGTACTTTAATTCTTTGTCACTCAAGCCATCTTTTCTTTTGGTGAAAGCATCTATTTTTTTGGTAGAACCATCTCTTCCTTTGGTTCATTAAACGGGTGCCATATTTAAATGGGATAAATTTTTCTCTTAATCTGTTTAAGTATGGACAACACAAAACAAAATGGACTTCATCTTCTTGCTTTACTTTACAAAGGGGACACATCAACTGATCGGCATCATGCTGTTTATATCGGTTAGCATGCACATTTATTTCTGAAATACCGAATCGAAACCTAGTCATTATAAACTTTAGATGTCTATCCACATTCAACAAAAGGTAGGGTTTAATGTCACGTACAGTACAAAATGTCCGATAAACAGTAAATCTATCACTATTTTGAATATGATAATCCCACTCTTGCCATCTGCAATCGACCAACCTTTCCCTAAAAACACGCAAAAACTCTTTTTCATTAACAACGCCCTGATTCAACCACACAAAACCAAAACCGTACTCATACAATTTACAACGGACACTTGAGGCCCAGTTCTTTTTACCACTCTCATCCATTTTATACAACATATCATATGATTTACGAGGAAGTCTGTGCGCCTCCATCTTTAACAATTTCATCCAGTAGCTAACGCATCTTAAAATAGAATTTAAATATATCGGATATCTGTTTGTCTCGCCATATACCAGGTCATTAGGTGTTCGCATACGAACTCCTAAGAACTTCTTCAATGCAAATAAATGGACTTTTTCACACTGCAGAGCACCTTTATGCAATCCCCATATCTGAGCACCATACTGTACTATTGGTTGTACTTGGCAATCAAACAACTTCAAAAAAACATTCAAACTATTATTATTAAGCACAGATAATCTTTGTATAATACACATAAGAGCATTTTTGGCCCGGCTTGAGAGATCGCTACAGGCAGCAGTGAAACTGAGTCGAGTTGAAAACAATATTCCTAAAATTAATACTTATACACGTTTACAACAGGTAAAATATCAACCCCATATGTCCATCTTTCCCTTGCACTCAAATATCCACCTTTCCTAAACACAATAATGTTACTTTTACTCATGTTTACCTTTAAATGAAGAGAGGACACTGCCCTGCGTAAATTATTTAACTGAGTCTGTAGACCCACAACAGTCTCTGATAACAACAATAAATCATCAGCAAGCAAAAGAATAAACAATTCCAAATAATCATCAGTAAATGTGGCACCATGTCTTCCATTCTCAATTATCTCAAGTGCTAACTCATTAATAAAGAGAGAAAATAAAACTGGGCTACATACATCGCCCTGTTTAACACCAAATGTACAATTAATATAATCCGTAATCTCACTTTTATTTTTACATTATTATACATACTCTTGACACACATAAAGAGTTTCCCTTTTATACCATTTTTTTTTACAGAATTGGCCAGAGCAAAGCTCTGTTGATGGAATCAAACGCCTTCTCAAAATCTATAAAGGCAACATACAGCTTACGATTCAAAGAAAATTGTTTCTGTACAAAGGCCAACAGTGTAAACATATGATCAATAGTGGAATAATTCTTTTTAAAACCAGCTTGATATTCACCCGTACTGTTATTACATTAAATCCATTCTTGCAACCTGTTATTAATCACAGCCCGTCGCGATATAACCTTCGTGGTTGAAAACGACGTAAAACACCAAATAAAGAAAAGAAAGTATTAATCACAGTACTATAGACCTTGCTACAAACATTACACAGCGAAATTCCACGATAATTATTTGGATCATTCACATCGCCTGAGAGAGAGAGAGAGAGAGAGAGAGAGAGAGAGAGAGAGAGAGAGAGAGAGAGAGAGAGAGAGAGAGAGAGAGAGAGAGAGATATATATATAGAGAGAGACATAGACAGAGAGACAGAGACAGAGACAGAGAGAGAAAGAGAGAGAGAGAAAGAGAGAGAGAAAGAGAGAGATAGAGAGAGAGGGAGAGAAAGAGAGAGAGAAAGAGAGAGAGAGAGATAGAGAGAGAGAGCGGAGAGAGAGAGAGAAGGGGGAGAGAAAGGAGAGAGAGAAAGAGAGAAAGAGGGAAAGAGAGAGAGAGAGAGGGAGAGAGATAGAGAGAGAGAGAAAGAGAGAGAGAAAGAGAGAGAGAGGGAGGGAGAGAGATAAAGAGAGAGAGAAAGAGAGAGAGAGAGAGAGAGAGAGAGAGAGAGAGAGAGAGAGAGAGAGAGAGAGAGAGAGAGAGAGAGAGAGAGAGAGGAGGTATTACACACCGCTACGACCGAAGAGAAGTGAAAAATAAACTCCTGTTGTGCAGCGGGATAAAGTATTCCCTCATACCTCGGAGATATACCTTCACTCGCTCGCAGCGACGTCACGTGACATTTTAGATGGTGGAACAAAATGCTGTCGCTTATCGGCACTGGGTGCAGTGCCTTTGTAGTGCACTTGCACTAGAACGGCACTGGGTCCAGTACCCGCTCCGGCGTCGAAGCATTTTCCACTAAAAAGTGAACAAAATTTGACCTATTTCGTCGCCTATAGGGGACGGAAAGAATGTCATTTCAATGGTGTGATAACATTCTTTCCGTCACGTGACGTCGCTGCGAGCGACTGAAGGTATATCTCCGAGGTATGAGGAAATACTTTAACCCGCTGCTCAACAGGAGTTTATTCTTAACTTAGCTTCGGTCGAACCGGTGTGCAATGGGTGGAGAGAGAGAGGGAGATAGAGAGAGAGACTCAGACTCAGACTCAGAACTTTATTACAAAAGGATAAAGGTTTTAGGCAAAGCCTATTCTTCCAACCTGTCCTTTATACAACACAAAAAGACGGACATAAATAAATAAAACTTCAATCATATAAGATACAGAATTACATTGTATGGATTGCAACACAATGTGCATTTAAGGAATTATATAAGGAGAACTCAAAAATTACAAAATTACATTGACATAGTTAAACCTTTCATTTTGAGAATTAAGTTGCTCAAATCAGCTACACATCCGTTAACACTAGTACAAAATGTTCAACAAAATAACAATCGAACAAGACATTTCATTCACGAATGATGTGTGAACGTGACTGTCTCTTACAAATTTTCACTGAAGTTGCATTTCTTATCTGTTGGGGGAAGGAGTTCCAGAGAAAAGCTCCCGAGAAGGCTAAGCTCGATTTGTAGAGGTCTATGCGAGGTATAGGAGGGATGATTTTTTGGGACCCATATCTTTTTGTGGCATGTTTGAAATGTGATTGCAAATATTTAGGACAGTCGTCATTTAGAATTTTATACATGAACACAGCCTTGTTTAACGTCAACTGATCTTTCAAGGGGAGGAAATTCAGGAGCTTTAGTTTATCATCCGTGGACCTATTCAAATCATGCAGAATAAGTTTTGCAGCTCGGCGATGCAGGAAATTGAGTCTTTTTAAATGAACATCACTGCAGTTATCCCAAAGTGTCGAAGCGAAGTTTATATGAGGCATTATGTGGGCGTAATAGAACATTTTGAGTGCTTCAGAATCAGCGTAATGCCTTAATTTTGATAACAGGTACAAATTCTTTGATACTACTTTGCAAATATTACTCAAATGAGCTTGCCATTTCAACTCTTGATCAATGGTAACACCTAATAGTCTATGTTCCCTAACTTGCTGCACTTGAGTTGAGCCAACTGACAGTTGTAGTAGTAAAGGACTTAACTGGTGTTTTTGTCTCGTGGTTATCACCATACTCTTTGTTTTAATCGGATGAATGATCATTGCATTAGAAACGCACCACTCAGTGATTTCATTCACACTTGTTTGAAGAGAAGAGTTGACGGATTCCAAAGATGTTTGACTGGTGTGAACAGAAGAGTCATCCGCGAAGAACTCACATCTAACTTTTTCATCGGACACATGAAGGGGTAAGTCATTTATATAAATACAGAACAAGATAGGTCCTAATACAGACCCTTGAGGGACACCACTCCTGACAAACTCGTTTGACGAAGTTTTACAGTTAATGGACACATACTGTTTCCGTTTTGAAAGATACGATTCAAAAAAGGCACAGGCGGAGTCGTCTTTTAAATAGCACTTTAATTTCTTCAGTAGAAGTGAGTGATCTACTAGGTCAAAGGCTTTCTTAAAGTCCAGAAACAACGCTCCCGTTATTTCTGCTTTGTTTATTGCTGACAGCCAAGTCTCGCATAAAGAGCTTAAGGCGGTGTGGCAGGAATGCTTCGAGCGGAATCCAGACTGAAACGAATGAAACAGATTCATTTCTTCCATATATGCCAGTAGGTGTTTTTGTATGTGCTTTTCTAAGGGTTTAGATAGAACAGGTAAGAGGGAAATAGGTCTAAAGTTGTTTGGGTCTGTAAGATCCTTATTTTTTGGAATTGGTAATACCTTTTTATACAACTCCTGCAATGCAACCGAGGGGTGGATTAAATCTAGTTGATTATTTTTAGACAAGTGAGAAATTAGAACGAACTACTTTGATTAAACCCAAAATCACACGTGGATTATTCGAAGTAAGAATAAAGAGGGCTAAAAAATAATCAACTCTAGAATTTATTTTTAGAACATTTGAAACCCAGACGATTGGACCCTGTTGCGGAAGAATACGTACAATGTTGACTCAAAACTGTAACAACAATGGCTGACGTGTATAACTAGTCGACAGACGATGCCATTTTCTTTGTGTGTGTTTTTGTTGTTGCTTACTGTACATGACATACATTACGTGTAAAATCCAGTTCTTCAACAGGCAACAAACCTTGCACATTTCCAGAAGCTGCAATCTGAAGCGACCTATCTCTGATTCTAGCAGACGATCTCTCCAATGTTTAACACAAAATCAGCAAACTCTCCTGTCACATAGAACGTCCATTATATAGTGCAATGTTGAAATGAAGTTACCGATCTAAAACATTTAGTCGTTTCTTCTGAGACAATCCTTGTTCTCTGATCATCTACAGATTTACCGCAGTCTTCACCACGCGAATTCACAACAGTCAGACTTTCGAACATGTATACAATCTACGTAGGCAAGCATGATACGTCATGACGTCATATGATTCCCAGCATATTGACGTAATGCTAAACATCCGGCTATCCCGAGTTTTCTCCGTAATACATGTCCGTGGGTTTTTCAATGTTCGGTTATTTCCGTGGCTTCATACGGAAAGGGAACCGTCGTCTGCAATCAACGACATGGACCATTCTGGTCCTTGCTGCTGACAAAAACATGATTTTAACACAGAATGTAATGTCAGAATAGCTACATAAACGCTATTGTGTTTTAATCGTAGCAATGGGGTCCGATATTTAGACGAGACAAGTATAATGCCGACGAGTCGGAGACTAAGAATAAAGTAAAAGAATAGGGACTATTTGAATGACGCGCATTTGACACTCTGAGTGATTACGCTGAAATGAAATTGCCTACAAAATGTCGTCTGCATGACTGCATGTTCGACCCGTGTTGTTCGTTGTATAAATAGCTTAAACAATGACAACTCGTTGATTACTGGAAAATAAACCACTCGTGGGTATTTGCAGCCGCTTGGTAATTCACTCGTGTGCTCCGCACACTCGTGAATTACCAAGCGGCTGCAAATACCCACTCGTGGTTTATTTTCCAGTAATCAACTCGTGGTCATTGTTTAAGCTCTATTTATACAACTCCTGCAATGCAACCGAGGGGTGGATTAAATCTAGTTGATTATTTTTAGACAAGTGAGAAATTAGAACGAACTACTTTGATTAAACCCAAAAATCACACGTGGATTATTCGAAGTAAGAATAAAGAGGGCTAAAAAATAATCAACACTAGAATTTATTTTTAGAACATTTGAAACCCAGACGATTGGACCCTGTTGCGGAAGAATACGTACAATGTTGACTCAAAACTGTAACAACAATGGCTGACGTGTATGAAGTACACGCATGTACCTCGCCAGGTTTCTTTCTGTGACAAGTCGACAGACGATGCCATTTGCTTTGTGTGTGTTTTTGTTGTTGCTTACTGTACATGACATACATTACGTGTAAAATCCAGTTCTTTAACAGGCAACAAACCTTGCAAATTTCCAGAAGCTGCAATCTGAAGCGACCTATCTCTGATTCTAGCAGACGATCTCTCCAATGTTTAACACAAAATCAGCAAACTCTCCTGTCACATAGAACGTCCATTATATAGTGCAATGTTGAAATGAAGTTACCGGTCTGAAACATTTAGTCGTTTCTTCTGAGACAATCCTTGTTCTCTTATCATCTACAGATTTACCGCAGTCTTCACCACGCGATCACGACAGTCAGACTTTCGAACATGTATACAATCTACGTAGGCAAGCATATGATACGTCATGACGTCATAGGATTCCCAGCATATTGACG
>NC_090261.1:34648040-34665540 GCF_037325665.1 Littorina saxatilis
AGAGAGAGAGAGAGAGAGAGAGAGGGAGAAGGTGAGGGAGGGAGGGAGGGAGGGGTGGGTAAAGGGAGAGACAGAAACAGACACAGACCGACAGACAGTCAATACCACACTTTTGGAACTTCAAACCACGATTTTTTCCCCTTAAACTTTGACCACTGCGCTTTTTCTTCCGCTAGCGCTTTGTGTGCGCCTGAAATAAACCTACATGGTAAGACGATTTGCAATTTTTCAAAAATGAAGAATACTTTTTTTTTCTAAACACCCACCCCTGCCCCCCACAAGGCAATGGTATATCAAAACCGACCAAAATATGTCATTATGCGGTTGTTATTTTACAATAGCTGTTGTCTCTGTCATCACTGAACTTATGTTTATTAAAGATAACGACGGGTCTTACAAATAAAACACAAAGGCAAATATTAATTGAGTATATTTATCTAAATATAAGGAAAGCATTTAACAAACACACTTCTAGACAAAAACGACCGAGCTACCAAATAACAACAAAACAAAACAAAAACACACACACACACAAAACACCAAAAACACACGAACACAAACAGAAGAAAAGTACAAAACATTGATGACAAAAATCCAATAACAGAAAAGCGAAAAACAAAAAACAAACAAAAACACCGTTGCACAACTTAACAATGCCTCAGTAACACGAACAGAAACAGCCTGCCACAGACAATGGACGAAAAATCAATTCTTTCCCAGAACAACAACCCGCCAGAAATAATTAGTTTCGTTACCATAAAGCATTACCTGCCAAAATACCTGTGACTATGCAAATAAATGATAGCCCCTCAATTAATCACGGACCCTCACACGAACCCGTTTCCCAATCCAGTTCTGCACAGCCTGTACCCATGCGTCACCGCGACACACCCTCGAGCGCGCGCTGTCGCCTGTAGACTGTGGTTGGTCGAAAGCTGAACTAAGCCCCGCCCCCTTAACTTTTATGCACGTGCTGATCTGTTTCCGCACTGAAACGGGACAGTGGGGTGTAATGGTGGTGGTGTGAGCGGAGAGGATGTAGCGTGCTATCTATTTGGGTATGACTGTTTCGGCGAGAAAGTGAAAAATCGTTTCCGGTCTCTCACTCTCTTATGCATTATTATGATGATAATTAATTACCGATACATTATCAACCGAACTAGATTTTCCCCGCTATTGCTGCAACACTGTGAGAAGCGAACAAACCACAGTTTCCCGTCTTTTCTTTACCTTATATTTGTGAGCTCTTCTTAAATCTTTTATTTTCCTTTTTGTGTAATTCACGCAGTTTCAGTGTCCTGCAAGTAAGTTTTTTTGTTTTATTCTTTCCGGGCCAGTCGTTTCGCTAAGAAAGCATGCCTCTGCTGACAGAAAACACGTCATATTACCCCGCCCGTGTCCACTGGTTGGTCCGGTGTCAGAATACTGTGACTGGGTGAGACATGAAGCCTGTGCTGCGACTTCTGTCTTGTGTGTGGCGCACGTTATAATTATGTCAAAGCAGCACCGCCCTGATATGGTCCTTCGTGGTCGGCTGGGCGTTAAGCAAACAAACAAACAAACAAACAAACAAACCCCCGTGTCCCACAACAAGAAAGTAGACAAATTACGGGATCGCTGACACGAAACAAAGTTCCAAACCCAATACAAATGCACAGTTCCACACTCTGTCCATCACTAACTTCGCACTCGATAAATAGAATGACAGAAGATCATCAAATGTTAAAACTGAACTAGTATAATATCCATCAACCAATTAATCAATCAGTCACTCAATCGATCAGTCCATTAATTACGCAATCAGCCAATCGATCGACCGATCAAGCAGCCAATCAGCCCGAGAAGTCACTTGACAAGCTGCATGAGCGAAGACAAAATCTAAGCAAAAAGTTCATGGTTTTGTTCGCACGGTTGAGTAAATTCGTACTGTATATTGACACGATGTATGAGTATCATCATGCAGTTACTAAGTTTCTATATAATCAGTCAATCCAAAGTCACTTTTAACAATTCGATTGTTGAGTGAATTATGAAAGAGAATTACGAAAACTGTAAATGAGCCATTCGTGTATTTTCTTCAAACAGGAAATCTGTTAATTTTGCAACAACTTAAAGAAAATAAATCGGTCCAACACATTTCTTCTTCAATGGAGACGTCTTTCTCTGAACTGTCTCGTGTTCCTAGGCCGGAAGTGATGACTATTCCGCTCAAGGACGATAATCCACACATGATGACAGTCGGTTGTCCTCTAACCTCCTTCACCCCCCTCCTTCTCCTTGCCCCTCTTCTCTTCCATTCATCCTCATTGTCGTCTGCATCATCGGCGCTGACTCAGTAGCTATCACTCAATGCTGCCAAACAACGGGTGCCAGAGATTTTAGAAAAAAAGGGGGGGGGGGGTGGCACAGAGGAGGGGAGAGAATGGGGTCAAAGGCCATGAAGAAAACAAAGGAATTTGGGGGGAAATAAAGGGGGTGGGGAAGGGACCAAAGGATGGAAGGGAGCGGGAGGGGGGGGGTGGATGATAAGGGGACAGAGTTGTCATGGGAGGGGAGAGATTTGGGGAACATTTGGGGGACACAGGGGGGTGCAACCAGAGGACAACCCAGAAACTTTGCCAGAAGTTTGGAACCTCCGAAGCACTCATGGACTTCTGCTTGTAATGTTTCATTTTGTTCCTCCGTTCTTTTTTCTGCGTTTTATTTTATTTCTGTCTCATTGTCTTCTTTTTTCCCTATTCTTTTTGTTGTTGTTTTTGTTGTGCTTTTCTTTCTTTCTATTTGTACTTTTCTGTCTTCCTTTCTTTCTTTCTTTCGATCTATCTGTCTTCTTATGTACATTTATGTATCTAATTTTGCTTTAACTTGTTTTTTTCTTTGTTTTTATTATATTTCTTTTTTTGCTTTTTTCGTTTTTGCACAGCGATTTACATGGTTCGGTTACCTGCTATGAGTAATAATTTCTGTTTTTCTGTGTGGCGTTGCTATATAATTTGGTTTTATTACGTGTAGAAATCCTGCCACTCGTAACGGAAGATTATTTTTAGTTTGTCGGATTTTTGTATAGGCATTTTTATAAACAGCTAGGAATAAATGCCAAACAAAGCAGACGCGAGTTATAAGTGCCCAATAAATGTAATAATCAATTTAACTCTAACTTTACACAGGTATTTTCAACAACTGAAAGGTCTCATAAAACGTGTAAAGTAGAGAATGTTCTGGGTTTCCTTGCTACAACACCAGATTGCGCCTCCATCATACCCTGAGTGTCTCACCTCCCCCCTTCCCCCGCCTAGGCCCTCCCCCCCCCCCCCCAAAAAAAAAAAAAAAAAAAAAAAAAAAAAAAACAAGTTATCACAGCGGCATTGACCTCAGTGCGGTATTATATTGGAAAGAGATACAGAAATTAATAAACTCCGTTCTTATAAGTATTGCGACAAATGTTGTGGACTGGGTTGCCCATCCATCATCCCCCCCCCCCCCCCACTCACCCTCCTGCCGCCTCTGTTTCTCCCACCCCCAAGTCTCTCGCAACCCCCCCCCCCCCCCACCCCAACTTTTTTCCTTTTTTTGTGTGTGTGAAAGTGTGAGAGTGTGAGTGAGTCAGATGACGAACATCGATAATTCCGGATTGACAACTGGCCATCAGTTTAGTCACGTCACAACAACGGCACTGTGCAGTGGAACGCTGCGCCAAATATCCTTCTTGACACATGTTGGTTTTTGTTGGCCACTCTCGATCCTTTCTATTGGTGGGGTGGAGTAGAATGGATGAGGAAGGTTGGGGAAGGGGGGGGGAGGAGGGACGGGTAAACGGGGTGTTGTCGTAGGGATATGTACGGAGGCAGGCAAGGGATCTTTGCCACACGGATGATACAGATGATACTCGTGTCCTCGCGGCTTTGAAGGCAGCAAACAAAACAAAACAAAACAAAACGCACAAAAACACACAAAAAACTATTTAAACAATAAAGACAAAAAAAATACAAAATACAACAACATACATACAACCAAACAAACAAACAAACAAACAAAGAAAAAATCCAACAAACAACAACAACAACAACAAACCAACAACAACAAAACCAGACAGACCAAAAAAACCGCAACAAAGCCGCCACGCAAATACAGGGTATTCCATGAAATCTAAATTAAGACAAACATGTTTGGCATTACTCGAATACGCGCTATACACACTACAAATAATCGGTACCTTTTGAGGCATACGTGCAGATTATAGGGAACAATCTGAGGTCTCTGACGTTCCTTCGGGGGAAAATGCTATTCTTTTGTTTTAATTATGCGAAACAAAAGCCTTATTTCATAACCTTTTCAGTGAGTTGAACAAGGTTATACTGGTGATAGAAATACTCTTGCACAATGTACACCGTAATGTACTTGTTATAGTCTCTGGGTAATCTTTGGGATAGGTAATCTTTTGTCACGATTCTACATGATTTTAGCTATTGTATTTAATACAATAGAACCATCATTTTAAGACTTCCAAAGTATTAGAAAAATCACGTTTTAAAATAAAGTAACTTATAGTCTCAAAACGGAAGTAAATGTAGAGAGGTAATGCGCAGAAATCTGAAAAAAGTCTTTAAAAAAAGGGAAATCTTAAATCGCAGTGGATGGGGTTTTGGAGGGAGAGGGGGGAGTAGTTTGGGGGGGCGGAGGGGGGGGGGGGGTCGACAAGGGAAGTTCCACTGTATGACACTTGTCGAGACAATCTATAAAAATACCTAAGCGCGTCAGTATTCATAAACATGTGTCTGCTTTTTGAAGGCAAAACAAGTCTCTAGTTCTAATCCGTCAACTTACTGGACAAACCCGTGATGTAACTAGACAGGAGCGTCAACTGTGTGTTGGCGCTAGCGCTTGTCCTCTTTCGAAAAGAGATATGCACTGATTTATATCCATGGACAAGCCGATACAAAAACAGTGTCAGTATTCATAGCCAAATCTAAACACAGGGGAACAATCACTACACTAAAGCCCTACGCTCAAATGCAAAACGGTGGCCAATCATTTGCCCATTATTCGTCGTAGATCGTCACCCCCCTCCCCCCGTCCTCAGTTGCACCCACTGTTTTGGTTGCCACCCTGGGATTGCTAACAGAATGACAGTCACGGTCCACCGTGAGTCACTGGTCAAAGGCTGCGCTAATTCACAAGGCGAAGGGGGATAATCGCCTCTTGTGTAAAGCGCCGAGCCACTTCTGAACGAGGCGCAAACGAGCCAAAAGCTGACGAACAATTCTTCTCTTAAAAGATACATGTAACTTTATTGTTCCTTCTTGAGTAAAACGCCTTGGAAAAAGCCAGATCTCTCAAGATGTTTACGCGGAATATGAGCACCCTTGTACCGAAACTTTACAGCCAAGGTGCTTTCTGGGGAGAGTTGGATTTAAAAAAACCAAGAAATTCCTCCGAGGTAGGAAAAACACCCCCGTCAAAGGGAAATAACCTTCTCAGTTGGTGGCAGTGAGAATGGTTATTTCCCTTTGACCATGAATATGTCCCTCTATAAGTCCTTGTAGAATCTTAATCCACCAATAACTCCCTAACCGTGTGTTTGACTGGTCCCAATTTTTGTAAGGACCGTCTCAGGAATGTATAGAACCTGTTCACCAAGTTTGGTGACGATCGGTCCGTTCATTCTTGAGATCTATATGCGAACACAAACACACAAACACACAAACACACAAACAAACAAACACATCGACCGAATCCTATACACACCCCTATACCGGTGGTGTAAAAATGTTGATGAATGAATTTTGTAAGAGAATGTTGCTGAATGCATTTCGTAACGGATACCAACAGCAATATGCGATATTCATTCAGCAAACACTCTCCATTCTGCAGAGAAAGTACACCCAGACTGTTAACTTTGAGTGTGTTTCCAAGCTGAAGGATGATCTTATTCCATGTAAAAGCTTCGGTAGATCTTTGGAGGTTTTACATGATTGTTCACAAAGGACAGAATACCGGAGAAGAAGAAGAGAAGAAGACGAAGAAGAAGAAGAAGAAGAAGAAAAAGTTGAGGAGGAGGAGCATGACTGAGGAGGAGCAGCAGCAGGAGGAGGAGGAAGGCATCTCTTAACATCTTCTATTCCCCGACCACAAAAAGAACGACAACTTGTCACATCCGTTAGCATTGTCTCCCTTTTGTAACAATGGCGGCGGTTTTGGGATCAGTGAATGGTGGCGCGTTCAGTGACGTCATCCTCATGAATGAAAAAAAAAGTCATGGCGTTATGCAGGGCTTGGAGTATTTGTCATGAGGTTGATAGAGTCTGGGTGGTTTATCTTAGGAAGAGTTTGGCTTGTCAGTCTGAGTTTGTTTGGAGTCCGTGACATTTCTCAAGGAACAGGTTCTTCAGTGCTCACTGATTTTCGCTGTCAGGCACAGATGGTTAGCGATTCTAAATTCACATCCGTGAGCTGGTTAGAATCAGGCACACATGGTTAGCCATTCTAAATTCTCATCTATGAGTTTGACAGAATATGCTCTCCACTGCCGGTTCTGTTTTCTTCCACCCTCTCACTCTCCCTCCTTTGAGTCGAAGACCTGGCTTGATTTATTCAGTTAAACGACCGTGGCGTGTGAGTGTGACAAAGGTTAATTTTTCTGAGTCATTAGCCTGTGCGAGTCAGTAGCGACGGTGAGTAACTTGCAGGTGTTCTGACGAGAAAAAAAATGCACTTGAGCGATTGTAAGAGTTCTCTGCTGCCAGAAGACAACCTTACGTCGAGTGACAGGAAGAATGATGATGTCATCAGAGGTCAAAAAGGTCACCCATTAATCAAGCGGCTTGGATACAAGTTTTGCCAAGTTTATTATTAAAGAGGGTGTATTTTTTTTCTCAGGAATGACATGATTTATTCACAAGAATTCATGTATGACTTAAGTTTGCATATGCTGTAAAAAAACAAAAAACGTTAAAAAACTTTAAAATGATATACTGACAACCCTGAAAAATAATCTCTGTCTATGCGCAGGGAACAAACTCCAACCAACAGTCATCGACTTTGGCGCATTCCCGAACGATTTGTATAATGTTTTTAGTGTGCTTCAGCACCAACAGCGAGCGTTATGAATTGTAACCTCTCAGTTGGTGTCAAGACTGAAGCGTATAGAACAAATATTGTATTCAGCTCCTACGTATAGCAATCTGGACATAATTATGTCTGATAACATCGTATTTTTATTGTACATTTTGATTCGATGAATATCATTTTTTTCGCTTTCCTAGGATAGACGCCGTCCAAAGCCGACTCTATTGACTTATCTGAAAGTAGGCCGAAGAACGTCTTTATCTTGGACACTTCTGTATTAAAAACAATTTTTTATCATTATGTTAATTAATTAAGTTATTTCTCAGTTGTAGATTACTCTATCACGTTCGCTAGCACTAAGCTGCTAATACCTCCAGCAACAAAGTACACCACAACGACAACAACAAAATGTGAATAAAGTACACCACAACGACAACAACAAAACGTGAAAAAAGTACACCACAACGACAACAACAAAACGTGAATAAAGTACACCACAACGACAATAACAAAACGTGAATAAAGTACACAACAACGACAACACCAAAACGTGAATAAAGTACACCACAACGACAAAAACAAAACGTGAATAAAGTACACCACGACAACAACAAAACGTAAATAAAGTTATAAAAAAAAAAATTATTTTTAAAAAAACCAAAAAAAACCACGTGAATAAAGTGCACCACAACGACAATAAAAAAACGTGAATAAAGTACACCACAACGACAACAACAAAACGTGAATAAAGTACACCACAACGACAACAACAAAACGTGAATAAAGTACACCACAACGACAACAACAAAACGTGAATAAAGTACACCACAACGACAACAACAAAATGTACACCAAACATTCAAAGCGAGATATACACTGATATGGTACAGATTCAAAGGGCTGTTTTTTTTTTATAACGATATTTATATTGTTAAGTAAATATTTTATATTTTATCACGTCTTGGGCTTATATATAGACAGCTGTTGCATCTCCCTGCCATAGTTTGCCCCAAACAGGTGTTGATACAAGATTAAGTGTTATTTGTAATCTTTTCAGACATGATATAATAATGAGTATAACTTGATGGTGGCGCAGATGACTCACAGAATAATGTTAGACATTTTATTCCCTCATTTACAAATTTACTTAGGTCATTCCCAGCCCAACCTAATGCCGCTCCTACAGCCGAACACATTGCCAGTGGTAAACTTCCAATACAACTATCTGTAGTTTGTTTAAAGCCATGTCTTCTTTGAGTATCATTTGATGCTGTGTGTGGATGAATCACAAAAACGTTGTACAATTTACTCCCTCATTTTATAAATAAACCTCCGCCATTCACAGCCAAACCCAAAGCTACACCCGCAGTAATATGCATTGCCAGTAATGAGCTTCTAATACCACTATTTCTTTAGTTTTTCCACAAGTTTTCTTTGAGTAGTACTTGATGTTGGCGCAGATAAAATGTTCAACGTTTTATTTTTTCATTTACAAGTAAAACTTGTAGGTCATCATTGATCACTCAAAGCGGAACCTAAAGACACTCCGGTAGTCATAGACATTGCCAGTTATAATTAAGCGTATACTACCCCTATCTTTAGTGTTTTCTTTGAGCATTAGTGGATGGTGGAGTAGGTTATCGTACACATGTTTTACATTTTTTCCCACGTAAGTAAAATATACTTTGGTCACTCCCAGCCAAACCTTAAGCAAATCAAGTAGTCAGCACATTGCTAGTAATATATAAGCTTCTTATCCCCTCACCCCCCCCCTCCCCCAACCACCCAGCAACAAAACGTCAATAAAGACTTCAGTCTACTGCACGCGCACAGTGAGGTATCCCCATGGTACTGATACGATAGGCAGGTTTTACATGGATTGATGAGTATAACGTGGTCGTGACCGAGTAGATTCAATAAAATTAAAATGTTCCCACTCGTATACCGTATGTAAAATGATGGGATGGTGTGAATGAATGCAAATGCGCTAGTACGCTGTCATACAGGAATCAAACACAACTCCAAATGTAAGTTCCCTCCACTGTATTAATCAGTTATGACAGCATACACACAAATACACACAATCATGAACATAAAGGTTAGATACTCAAAAAATCCGGTACTCACAGTTTTGTAGCAAAAACAACTAGAGATGACAATCTCGTACAATTGCGCTATCAAAACTCTCTACTCTTCAATCAGGTAAAGAAATACAACCAGTCCGTGACCTCATAGGCGCACGATATCTATTTTAAGTGTAACGACTCACGGCTCTTGTATAGTCAAAAATCACCGTCTACTCTGTCTACTAACTATTCTGTATCTCTTAAGTAAGCAAGTTCTTGTAGACATATTTTAATTCTGGTCCTACACAGAATCACACAGCTCCTATAGCCGTACACTAGGAAATGTATTTACTACTAAATCCTTTTACTGGCGACCTCGGTCTACGCAGTAACTATCGCCCAGTGACCTCTAGGGTCCAACTATACGGACACAAAATAACCGTGCTCTAGCGTCTATAAATCCCGTCGAATCTCCGCTAGGCGAGCCAATAGGTAAGATCATTACGGCGACTTCTCAGATCCTTGGTGCCGTCATTTGGTCACTACCTTTCTGTCTGACCGGTTATACGACGCACTGTTAAGTGCTCTACTCGGGCTTCCTTTCTCCCGGTCGATTCCCGTGACAACCCCTCCCTGTCGCTGGACAGTGGTTAAGTGTAACTATACTTTCGTTGCGATGTACAAAGTCAACTCTCTCGGCCAGTGAGTTGAATTTACAATCCGTGCGCCACACAATTTCCTACGTCACTCTGTTATCTCTGGTTAGCGCTCTCAAAGCGTGGAGGCTATCACTATAAACTTTGCCTGTCAATGTTATTCGTGATTTCCTTCACAGATGGATATTTGATGGGTAACAAGATGGTTTACTTGTGAAGAAAAGCATCTTAGATGTCAAGAGACTCATGCTCGAACGCTTTCGTCTTAGCTCCTCTTTTGGCGATCAGGTCACGTTGCCGTTCAAGTTCTCGCCCTCATTCAAAGCATCCTACTTTGTGTAACAGACTTGTACAGCCAGCCACTAATGGTCAGCCGGACGACAAAACGGGACAAGTGATAATTGGTCAGCAAGCTGGCCCATGGCCGCCGGACATGACTCATCTTACTATTGTGGACAAATACTGTCAATCGGGGCGGTATGACCCAGGGGGTGGTAGGGAAGGGGGGGGGGGGCGTGGAGACGGGGGAGGGAGGGAGGATGTTTTCCGGTGCAAGTTATGCATACTGAAGCTAATAATGATGGTGTAAATCAGTCTCACACTGGCGATCGCCCCCCATGCCTCCTTATCCCAACCTCTTTTTAGCATATTCTCCAATCATGTCCGCTATATATAATTACTATAACTTTGGACCACCACTATAACTATGCTTAGTAATCGTCGACATTCAGTGGTGATTAGGGCATTCGGACCATAGGGATGGGGATGCAAGACTGCAACCTGAAATAGTTTTGCATAGTGAAAATCAGAATATGGACACAAATCGCTGATCAAGGCATTATGACTGGGGGGGGGGGGGGGGTGGTGAATGAGGGCGCTAGACTTCAACCTGACATAGTTCTGCATGTTGAAGTCAATACTGATAGTGTAAATTAGTTTCATGACTTATGCTGGCGATCAGGGCATTATGACCCGGAGGAGTTGCTAACTTTGAGAGGAGGTTGGGGGTGGAGGGGGGGGAGGGCGTGGTGGAGGAGGGACAAATGCGGGTGGATGGGCAAGACTGCAACCTGACATAGTTGGGCATACTGATAGTTACAGTAGAAATCGGTATAACGATGCAAAATAGAAATCAGGGGGAGTGACTCTGGAGGTGGGGGTTGAGGTGAGGTTCGATCGCCTCATCTTTATTTAGTCTTCCTAAGTGTGGAAGTGATAGGGGCCGGAATCTGACATCCTTACCAAGTGTATTCATGGATTTTGAAGCTGCATGAGAACTGAAGTCATAATAAGGACCAATCCTGGTGATCAGGGCATTGTGAACTCGGCGAGGTACCGTAGGGAGTGGAGGAATGTAGGAATGAGGTGGGGGTCCGCAATCTGACATCTTTACCGTCAAGCATAGTTACGCAAATTGAATCTGAGAACATAAGCCACGATAAGGACCAATTCTGGCGATCAGGGCGTTATGACCGAAGGAGAAGTGAGGAGGGGGGGGGTGTGGGGTACGAGCAGGAAAGGATGGAGGATGAAGCCGCAATCTGACATCGTTACCATAGTTATGCATATTGGAGCTGAGAACATAAGTCACTATAATGACCAATCTGGGCGATCAGAAAGTTATGACCGGAGGAGAGGTGGAGGGAGAGGGGGGGGGGGGGGCGAGTGGGGGTACGAGAAGGAGAGTAAGGATGATAAAGGTTGTGGTGCGAATGAGGGTGCAAGGGTGTAATCGGACACTGTTACTAATCTTAGATTTGCATATATTTTAGCTGATAAGCCAAGTCATGTTGGGGACAGATACTGACGATTAGAGAACAAGGGTTCAGTATATGTTTATGTACGCGAACTGAAGGGAATACGGAGAATGTGTGGGGCTGGGGCTGGGAATCCGGTTGCAAGACTGCAATCTGACACCGTTGCTGAGCATAGATTTCTATTTAGAATCTGGTTATATCAGTAAGGACAAGCAATGGCGAGCAGCAGGTCATCATGGCCCGTGGCCTGAGAGAGAGGAAGGATATGGCTGACCGCAACCTAATACCGTACAAAGATTAGTCAGCCGTTTCAATTTACTGTCATGTGTCAGGCGAGATTTTCTGACCACGGAACAAAGATTGCTTTGGTGGTTATTACGACTATGTATTAACGTGTCAATGGCAATCTGATTTCTGATGAGATAATTAGGCACATTTTCTGATGGTAGACCAAATACGGCGTTGCCGGTTGTGTGCAGCAGTCACGTGTGTTGTCGATTCTGACACGACAATCTTTAGCTACGATAAAGGTATGACTAATAGGAAGATGTTCTAGGGACTGAACTGAGCAGGCTTTGACGATTCTAGCCGAAGTCGCATAGAAAGGATCATAATAGGGTTATCAAGACGATGACCGAACACAGCTTGGACAGTTTTAGTCCTTTCATTTTTTTCCATTGTCATTGTCATTGCTTTACTGGTTTTATTGGGTCATCGCTGTGAAATTCGGATGGCTTCCGCTTAGCGGAAAGCTAGCAGTAGCAGAGCCGCGCTACCCAGCTGTGTGCCTCGTATTTAGTTGTAATAAGCCACATGTACTTCTGACAAAAAGACCAATAGTCCAGTCTACCAACTGAGCAATTGGATCTTCCATGTGTGTTGTAGATGTTAAAATGGGAAATGGGCCGCGGATAAGGTGGGGACTGGGGCGGGTAGACAAGACAGAATAAGACACAACAATGAAAAAAAAATACATGTGAGTAGAACTGCGTAAACAAGTAAGCGAACACTTCATTGTATTTCAAGATTGAAACAGTTGAATAAGGGAACCCATGAGCAAGTAATTAAACGACTTCAATATACAATGTATCAGAAAATAACCAAAACACTGAAGAAATCAACACAGACATTTAAAGCCATAAAGAAATTGACTTTATATCGCCAATTCAAAACAGTTCAAGTTATTCATTCATTAATACACAACAACGGTTTTTGTGTAAAAAGAGGGAAGATTAAAAAAAATCAATTTGTTCTTGTGAATATGCCCTAACGGTTTTAGCGAGAGGGCGTAAAACAGCATTAATATTTACCATAGCGTTATAGCTTCCAAGTAGTACGTCTGCCTCGTCTATATAGGACAAAGAAGTTTGCCCCTTTTGAGCAATGCAAAGTAAAAAAAACCAGAACTGATTCCATCAACGACAACCACAGCCACAACTAAACCATCCAAGCCCAATCGGCCCACAGAAACAGAGCAGTCCAGCCTAGCCACCACCAGCACACAGAGGGCTTCTCGCTCAATTGACCGTCGTTTGATTACAGCGCAGTGTCTGGGATTAAGTGGACCCCGCCCTCTCATTCCATGGATTATTGAAGGTCCCTGTGGGACCGTTGTTCACGTGCGACGATCTGGTCCTTGACATGCAGCTGCTGTTCCGCGTCCTGTGCAGTGTAACTGAGTCAAAGAGAATGATGGTCTGAATGCGTTGACTTTTCCACTGCTGGCATGATTCTGAATGTGTTTCATGATTCACAAGTTTTTGTCTCTGACTTCTTTGCGGATTCACAATGTCTTTGACCCTTTTGGTGGTTCAAAATGCCTTTCACTAATTTATGACCGACGCCGTTTTGAATGCCCTTTCTATTGCAATGCCGACGCTGGTGAAAATGTCTTTCGTCATTCGACTGTTAACTCTGTTCACATTGTTTTGCACTCACTACCAACGATGTCCAGAATGTGTTTCATTCATCTACTGCCGACGCCGTCGAGAATGACATTTGCTGCTGAACCTCTTAAGCTTTTCATGATGTCCTATACTATTGTTCTGTCAACGCTGTCTTTCCCAATTCTGTTGCCAACGCTATTCAGAGTACCAAAAACTATTCTGCTGCCGACGCGGCTGTTCAGAATATCTCTCACTGTTCTTCTGCCAAGTAGATTGTTCGAAATGTCTGTCATTATTCTACTGCCGACTACTGTTAATAATGTCTTTCCCTATGCAACTGCCGATGGTTTTGTAATAGATGTTCGGAAATAACTCTGTCGGGTCTGTATGGATTGTGAAAGAGTAAATACTCTTGCTTTTATAGAGTCAAACTGTTCCACGTGATATTATAGGTCATTCACTTGCGAGGGGTGTGTCTGAAACACGTGGACAAGGAGCACGTGGCGAAAGTTTGCCTCACTGATAAAAACAAGAGTATTCACTCTTTGACAACCCGTATACACCCGACAGAGTGATTCCCGGAGTTCGTCTAGCTATTAGCAAAAAATATTTCTTGCACAGATGCAAAAGGTCTCTTTTTGCGCAAAGCCTTTTGTGTACTATGTACTCGTGTATTGATCGAGGACACATTCTTTCCCGTTTTAATTTCATTGTGTCCAAAACTTGTTAACTTTTGTCCTCGATTTTTTCCCCCGCAGATTGTTATAACGATGGCCAGAAGGAACGTGCGCTTACTTGCACTGATCATTTCCACTGTCTCACTGTGTGTTTAAACTTTTATGATTAAAAACATCCACCAACCCTCCTCCCCCTCCCCCTCCTCACACACACACGCCCCAACAGCCAACGTTTTTTCTTAAACGTTGCACAAGTTTCCTAGTAAAGTTTGGTCATGTTATTGTGACAGGGGAGGCTACCGCTCCTTTCACAGCAGACTCTGCACCCGAGTTGTTGGCCTTTAAGTCAACACCCGTGGTTTGTGGAAATCTGTTTGTGATGGGGTCTGGTAGTTTCCGATTGTCTGTATGTTCATGAAAACCTTCGGGTTTGCATAACAGTTTTTATAGGGCTAAGAAATTAGCCCTAATATTTTCAAACCTGTTTGATTGCACTTCGCTTCCCGAGGTGATCGTAGTGTTTCGGCACTCGGTTACATTATAATACCCCTGTCACACTAGGGCTGCGTCCTCACGGAGTTGGCACGGCGTTGTAAATTTCTCAGAGCGCCGTGGGATCGAAGGAAAATTCTGCGATTGACTGCGCTCTCACGGAGTGCTCACGGCGTGCTAGGAGTTGTCACTGCGCGTCCACGGCGTGTCGATTAAGCGGAAGGGTATACGGACAGAGGATCGAGTGTTCTCTGCGTTATGGGGTTGGCTCACAACGCACTGGTAACTTCCTGCAAACGCCCTGCCAACGCCGACAGACGCGGTAGAAGCGCAGTGACATCCCCAAGGACTCCGTGACGTCTCCGTGAGATCTCAGTGCAAACGCAATGCAAACGCTGATGGACGCAGCAGAAGCGCAGTGACATCTCCGTGAGGTCTCCGTGCAAGCGCCGCCGACTACCACTGCGTCCGTACTGCGCACCAACGGAACTCTTGTGGCGCTATAGCAGACCTTACTTACAGCTACGGCGTTTCTACCTCGCGCATATCAGAACGCCGATCGACGGCGCGTACTTTGTGCATGCTCAAAGTGCTTGCCGTTGCATGGCGTTCTTGGCGACCCCACCACGTCAAATAGAGATGCCACCGCGTTGCTCCGGCGCTGTAGAAGACCCTACTGCGCGCACCTCGGCGTTCTTCATTTTTCTTGGAGGCCGCGGGAACGCCATGAGGACGCAGCCCTAGTGTGACAGGGGTTTAAGTTTCAGTACGCTTGTTAATTAAAGGCACAGTAAGCCTCCCGTAAACCATCACAGATACTGTCAGGCTTTTACACACAGTACAAACACCCTTCCATTTGAACGCTCACCAAACGGGAACATCCTAGGTGCCCTACGTAAAGAGCGAGCAATTTTCAAAGAATTAATTTTGCGGATTGTGTCAGAGACAATCGGACCGTTGTGCATTTTGGCGCTAGACCTAACTTTTAAAATCTAAATAATAAATTGACAGCTTGTTACACAAACATTCTTAAATCATAAAAGAATTCTTTTTTCATCAAGACAAGATCAGTACAATTCGAAGTTTTGAAAGTTTGAAAAAAGAAAAGCCCGGAAGCAGGGTCACGCAAGGTCGTGGTTCTCGTAGCAGACGACGGTTTATGTCTATCGCCAGTTCCTCTGAACAGTCAAAAGCCATCGCTAGAGTTCTTGTGAACCACAGCCGTTTGTTTCGTGCATAGTCAGAGGTACTTAATAACGTGCTATTGCAGATAAGCTCACAGCGAGTCGCATTCAAATTACTAACTGACGACTACATTGTGAAAAAGGGAAACTTGATCACACGGGTTCACGATTGCTCAGGGGTAAGATAAACCACGCAAAAATAATTTCTTTGAAAATTGCTCGCTCTTTACGGAGGGCACCTAGGATGTTCTCAAGCGGTGAGTGTTTAAATGAAAGGGTGTTTGTACTGTGTGTAAAAGCCTGACAGTATCTGTGATGGTTTACGGGAGGCTTACTGTGCCTTTAATCTTGACGACAAAGTGACGGCGGATATGGAAACTTACCATAAAATAGGTTCATCAGTGTGCGCCATCACGTAGACTATGTCACAAGAAAATGACATCCCTCCCGCCTCTCTCAGGCGTGGACAAATTCGGTATCCTACTTTACTTAAAGCCAAATAAAAATATATGTTGGTTTAGGGTAACCCGACCGACCCTATTTTTTCCCGCCGACCCTATAACTTTTTTTTTATTATTTCTCAAAAGAAACCCCCCCCCCCCCCCCCCCAAAAAAAAAAACAACAACAACAAACAAACAAACAACTCTGGCACATTTTGCGAACCTTACCGAGACTAAAAATAAAAAATATAAAAATATTTCCAAAAAAAGCCGACCTACCGACCCTATTTTTTGGGGTCATGTTACCCTAAACCAACATTATAAGATGTTTGATGGGTTGTTGACAGACCAGCTATTTTGTCTGTCCGAGGGGGAGCATATCGTCTTTTGTTTCAAGTCGATATGCCCCCCGAGGACCGACAAAAAAGCTGGTCTGTCAACAAACCATCAAACATCGTTTTTGTCATCATTTTGGTAGTGAGAAAATAAGTGCACAATCAACCCAGGGAGCCATGCTTTGAAACACGGGTTCCGTGCTGATAACCACACGAGTCCCGGTTTGATAAGCTGGCGTGTGAAAGCAACTTTCTGTGTTTTTGAGTTCATTAAATGTTGGGATGAATATGTCAGGTTTGAGGATGCACAGTTCTGTAGGTTCATCTCGGTATTCCACCCCCTCGGCTTTCTGTTGTAAATATTAAGCTGAGTGATCGAATGTGGAAGCTACGTTTGGTCGAAGGTCACAGAAGATTTGCGTCGTGCAGTGAAGGAAAGAATCGCGATCTTGTTTCCGACTCGGTACCTCTTTGTTTTTCATTGAGATTTGTCATTCTGCTTGCTCGGCTTTGTTAGATGTTTGCATATCTTGTTGCTATTTTCTTTGCTTTTATTATTGTTTCTTATTTGTGCTTCGTTTATCGATACAACGTCTTGTGCGGCACGGGTCAAAATGTGTGTGTCAGGTGTCGTTTTACTTGAACTTGACGTTCGTGTTTCTCCGAACGTCTGTGTATCGAAACACAGATACACGCACTCCATGACTCGGTAAGAAGACAAAGCATATCGCTAGGTTTCATTTGTTTTTGATGAATGTATGACCTTTCATGAAGTAGTTTTGTTTTTTGTTTACTTTTGCCAGTTTGCCAGTTCGTTTTTGGAACTTTGCAAAGCAGTGTCGTGTCGTCTGTTTAGGTCTGGGGAAACACCAATGAAAAGAGCCGAAGAATCCCTGAGCGTTTCTATTGGGTTTGCTTTTGATTATCCATGTATAACATGC
>NC_090261.1:34668040-34673427 GCF_037325665.1 Littorina saxatilis
TCTCTGTCTCTGTCTCTGGCCCTGTCTCTGTCCCCCTCTCTCTCTTTAGTCTTTCTCTCTCATTGTCTCTGTCCCTCTCTCTCTCTCTCTTTTGTCTTTCTCTCTCTCGCTTTCGCTCTTTCTCTCTCGCCAAACTCTCTATTTCTTTCTTAGTGTTTTCTATCTGTTAACTCTCTCTCTCGCTCTCTCTCTCGCTCTCTCTCTCTCTCTCTCTCTCTCTCTCGCTCTCTCTCTCTCTCTCTCTTTCTTTCGCTCTCTCTTTCTCTCTCTCTTTTCCACAATCTCTCTCTGTCTTTCTTTATGGGTTCTCCTCTCTATCACTCTCTCACTCTTCCTCTACCCTTTTTTCTCTCTCTCTCTCTCTCTCTCTCTCTCTCTCTCTCTCGCTCGCTCTCTCTCTCTCTCTCTTTCTCCCTCTTCCCCCCCCCTCTCTCTAACTCCCCGCTCTCTCTCTCTCCCTGTCTCTCTCTCTCTCTCTCTCTCTCTCTCTCTCTCTCTTTCTCCCTCTTTCCCTCCCCCTCTCTCTAATTCCCTCTCACTGCTTTTCTCGCTATTTTTTCGACCTGTGTCTTGTCACTGCTACTGACTGGATTCGACACCCTCGCACAGCAGCAGCCATCCTCTGTACCGCGGAGGGTAATCGAAGTCGTACTGAAAACTAGCTTGGACAAATTGTCATCAAAGGAAATCCAAATAATCCCCTCAGGGAAAAAATCAACACCGCCCTTTAGCACCCAAAGGAAACAGGCACTTGTGGCGCCAGCGTAGAACTTGATCGATATGCACAGGCGCTTGTAAGTGAGTACTGAGCCGCTAGATTATGACTGGTTTTTTAAAGAGCGTTTTACTAGCGGTAGAAATGATACATTCCTTTTCATTTTTATTTTTTAGTCAGAGCTTTAATAACTGCCATGAACTGCCATATTTCACAGGTAAGATTTAGTGCGCATGACTGAATAATGATGGACATAGTGCTTGGCTGACGGACTACTATGTAGTTCCAGTTCTTTGCACCATTAATTCGTTAACATGCATGTGTTGAATACAGAAAATGTTGAAGGACGGTAACCTGACTGAGAAAAAAAAGAGGAAGATGATGGAGAGAGAGAGAGAGAGAGAGAGAGAGAGAGAGAGGGGGGGGGGGGCGGGAGAGAGAGAGAGAGAGGGCGGGAGAGAGAGAGAGAGAGAGAGTTTGGGTGAAGGGGGAGGTAATAGAGTTTGAGAGAGAGAGAGAGAGAGCGAGAGTTTGTGTTAGTGTTAATGTCTGTCAGGAGGGAAAGTTGGGGGGGGGGGGGGGAGTTGAGGGTAAGACGGTTTGAGAAAGAAATTGTGTTATAGTTGGTGGTAATGTGTTTGTCTGTTCGTCCTTAATCTTTTGGTCGTTCTGCCTGAGACCTGTTGCTTTTGCTGGTCACAATTATGTTTTGCTTTTCTTTTTTTCTCTAGTCCATAGAAACGTTTCCTGTAGGACACAGAAAGGGTGATTAATCATTGGTTCATTTTTACCGCTACTTCCAACGAACGAATGAAACATCCCCATATTTCTCCGGGGAAGAAAATGTTAGCTTTTTATGACAGAATGAAATATGCACCCCTGGTACAGGCTCGCCTGCCATGAGTGTTCACGTTGCTCATACCTCAAGAGTATTTCAAACGCTTAAGGCCTTCCTTATTTGAGTCTGAAGTTGACTTCCCAAAGCCTCTATACCGAAAATTCAGTGCCAATGCAGCGAGTTTCGTGAACTCGACTTTGCCCAGTTAATATCAGATTTCAATGCCGTATTTAATTGAGCCCGAGGTCGACATCGCGAAGATTTCGAGAAATCTTTTTTTTTTACTGAAAAGTCGGTACCAAAGCTTCGTGAATACAGCTTGGTCAAGTGGACTTCGCTAGGTGGGATTCGCCCAAATAATAAGAGGTTTCTGTCAGTAAAATACACGGTCTCTTTTTGAATGTAGTTTAATGATTTACAAATTAACAGTTATATACCGGACTGTGACAGCTCGTGTGTGTTAGTGTGTGTGTGTGTGTGTGTGTGTGTGTGTGTGTGTGTGTGTGCGTGCGTGTGTGTGTGTATATATGTGTGTGTCTGCTCTCTCTCTCTCTCTCTCTCTCTCTCCCCCTCTCTCTCTCTCTCTCTCTCTCTCTCTCTCCCCCTCTCTCTCTCTCTCTCTCTGTCTCTCTCTCTCTTCCCCCGTACCCCTTTCTCCCTCTCCCCTTCTCTGCGTGCGTGCGTTATGAAAGATAAAACACGTGTGAGCAACCAGTTGTTTTTCCATCCATGTTGTACAAAAAATGCTCCTTTAAAACGATATGACACGGAGGGTGAGAGTGCAAGACATATAATCTCCCCATAGAGATTTCACACGCTTTTTTTGTCACGATGCGTCAGTTTTCAGGCCTCCTCCATCTGGCACCAGACGTGGAAAAACTATGCATCAAAATAAATAAATGAAATATAAATCTATGAATTAAAGGAAATGGCATCTGTCAGGATGCAGGCTTTGGAGCACTTAGGGTAATTTTCCTCCACTTCAAAAATCTAAATGACAAGACGTTGTTGACGCCATCGCTATGTTTAGTTGGTTGCGAACCGGGAAATGAAAGTGAGGCCTGATGCGAGAATGTTCTGGACAACGAGCATGCATCTATATCTATATACGGCTTGTGTCTGTCTGTCTGTCTGTCACTTCGCGATGCACGGCCAAAGTTCTCGATGGATATGCTTCAAATTTGGTGGGCATATTCAGGTAGACCCCGGACACAATCTGGTCGATGAAGATTTTCAACACGTGCTCTAAGCGCGGCGCGGTGAACCGATTTTGGTTTTTCTGTAGATCCATTCCCAGTAACTCTTCCTTATCTTCTCCAGTGTTTTGCGCGTTTATCTCCCTTCCTTCGTGTGGCGTCAATCACGCCAACACGTGCTCTAAGCCGGCGAACCGCCACGCTGCATACTCCGTCTCGCGATCCACCCGGCGAAGCGGGTAATCATCTAGTATAACATAAACAAACTGAACAAGAAAGTGCCAGTGCTGTTGAAATGATTATGGTACGAGCCCCACTCGATCCTCTTCCTGCAACCTTGGAAAAATCCCATCAACTTATCCCGTAAATAAGATTATATTACAGACATGGCACATGAATCCTCAAAAAGCACAAAGTGTTATATATTCGTATGATTTTTCTAAGGGGGGTGGGTATCGGGAGGTGTGGGGGCGGGGTGAGAGAAAATGTAAGTTTTACGCCCTCACGGCAAAGGGGCGGGGTCTTCCTGCTCGGTTTTTTAAGGAGAGCTGTCATTAGTGTAGCAGTTGACTCTAATGCATTGACCTTTGGCCACCTACCTAAAACTGATACTGGAACTTGGTTTCAAAGTTTCAAAGAAATAGACTTGGACTTAATGCAGTCAAGTGGCGTACTACACAATAACAATAACAATAACAATATAGCACTTTATTGTCCATATTACATACAAAATGGAAAATTTTCTTCGGCACACCCTGCGTGCCTGTGAACGATTATAACAACAATTGTATAGAACACGGTTTGTTAAACTTAATAAGGACGAGGCTTACATTTGGATGTTAGTATTGAATAAACATTTCCAAAACGTCTCATAATTCCTGCGGCACGGTATATTATCCACATCATCAGTGCAAGCATTCAGTGCGAGAAACACCATAATGAGAGTGCTGTCATGAACCACCAATACAGTGACCAACATCCGAAAAACCTGACATTATTTGGGCTAAGTCGACTTCACAAAGTCAACTTCACAAAGCACGCTTCACGAAGTTTTGGCACTGAATTTTCGGTAAAAAGACTTCGCGAAGTCAACTTTGGGCTCAGCCTTAACAACTGCTCCACTTGTTGCTTCGCCTCCAGAAGAAAGACAGGCGCTGAACTCGCATCACACCACACCAGAGAAGACGGGCAGAGAAGCCATGGCAAAGTGATCTGGCCCTTCTGATTCTCTCTGTGACTCATCTGTTGCTCTTGGCACCCCGCGATGTGCCGTCTGTAATCCTCCCACAGCCCCCCGCCTGCCATCTTCCTATCAGTCGTCCCGATCCCTGGCCACTGATTGTAGTGTCTCTCTGTCTGTCTGTCTGTCTGTCTTGTTGTGTCGTCTTCCTTCAGTGTCCGTCCTTTGCGGGTCTTTCTTAGTGCGGGTCTTCCTTTGCGGGTTTTCCTTTGCGGGTCTTCCTTAATCTTCCTTGGTCTTCCTTGGCCTTCGTTCAGTCCTTTGTGTTTTTCTGGTTTCTGTTTCGTCGGTGGTTGGAATGGCTTCAGTGGCATGTTTATTTTGAAGGAAAAGTTATGTTTTATCTATCTGCCAACTATCCACTCCCCCCCTCCCTCCCCCTCACCCCCCCCCGAGCCTTTTTTTAATTTTTTGTAATATACTATTGTTTATTTCTTCTTCTGTGTTTCTTCATCTCTCTCTCTCTCTCTCTCTCTCTCTCTCTCTCTCTCTCTCTCTCTCTCTCTCTCTCTCTGTTTCCCTCTGTCTCTCTCTGCCTGTCTCTCTCTCACTCTCTTTCTCTCTCTCTCTCTCTCTTTCTGTCTGTCTCTCTGTCCGTCTCTCTGCCGCCCCCCCCCCCCCCGCCCCCCTCTCTCTCTCTCTCGCTCAATCTCTCTGTCTTTCTTTTTTCCATCTCTACCCCCCAACCCAACCCCCGCCTCTGTTTTCGTCCTTCCAAGTTTTTCCAACGGCCCTCCCTCCCACCCCCCCCCCCCCCCCCCCCCCCCCCCCCCCCGGTACCCTTTCGCCTTCCCTTCTCTGTTTCTCATTTTCCCTTCAATGCAAAAGCATACGCTCCAGGGCCAAATCAAGGAGCTTAATTATTTATGCCCGTTGATATTGTGCCAGGGGGTCTAAAATATGAGACCTCCGAAGCTCGGTTATCGGTGATTGGTGTAATGAAACTTCATGATTATTTGTGTTGCTTCCCAACATGTTGGTGATATTTGCGGGAGGTGGTGGTGGGTGGGTTGGGAGGCAAGGGATGGGGGGGGGGGATGTGACATAAGGGGGGGAGGGTCAAAGGGAGCTGGGAGGGTCGGAGATTCACCCCCCGATCCTTTACCATCGATGATTGGTGTCATTATTTGCTTGTTTAGAAGTCATTAAGGTTGCAGGGGGTGATTTCAGTCCTATCTGGTTTCCTTCTCCTTTTCCTGTGTCCCATTCTCCGGCGAGGAGGAGATCAGTTCATGACATGATAGGGGGATGTGTCATGGGTTCTGAAGATGACGGGCGCAGTGGCGTGGTGGTAAGACGTCGGCCTCCTAATCGGGAGGTCGTGAGTTCGAATCCCGGTCGCTGCCGCCTGGTGGGTTAAGAGTGGAGATTTTTCCGATCTCCCAGGTCAACTTATGT
>NC_090261.1:34678627-34683627 GCF_037325665.1 Littorina saxatilis
ATACCCAGGAACTTTCATGTCAAATTTCATAAAGATCGGTCCAGTAGTTTACTCTGAATCGCTCTACACACACACACACGCAATAATGTAATCCAATCCCGTTGGACATGACAAAAAAACAATGCGTCACAGACAGACTCCCTACCACTAGTCTAGTCCATTTCAATTTCAATGCGTCAATTGGCGGTAGCTGACGTCTCTTTTAAAACCTGGAGACAATACAAAAATCTGCACGCAAACAAAGGAACAAAAAAAAACAGAAACAGTATGCTAATATTTAAATGTGGAACTGATGTAATCAAAGTAACAGATCAATATAAATATTTAGGGGTCATATTCAACAAGAATGGAAATTTTGATACAGCTCAAGATCATTTAAGTAAACAAGGTAATAAAGCAGCACATTCCCTCCGCAGAATTTTCAGCAATCAAAACGTGCAAATAGACACAATGATACATTTATTTGATTCACTTGTAAATCCAATATTAACATATGGCGCTGAAATCTGGTATCCGTTTACGTTTAATAATAAAATAAAACAAACAAATACTGATCATTTCTTTGGATCATGTTTATCTAGCAAAAATCCTCATGAATTTGTTTATATCAAATTTTGTCGATTCCTTCTTGGAGTTCATAGAAAAGCTATGTGGATACCTGTACTGGGGGAATTAGGAAGGTTCCCTTTAGGATTAAAAATGTTATCACAAACAATAGCATTCTGGGCGCATATTCTAGACTCCAAACAAGATTCGTATATACATCAATTATATGACTCAATGTTGCACCATCCGACAGAAACGCCATGGCTACAATTTGTTAGACAATCTCTTTGTAACTTAGGTTTTAGTCACGTTTGGCATAACCAATCTACATTAAATGTACACAAATTAAAGTTTGCCATTGACAAAAAACAACAAGAGGAATATATAAGATACTGGACAAAAGAAAAATCAGATACATATTCCAGACTTAAGTTTTATTCTATGATCAGTAAATCTTACGAAATGCAGTCATATTTAATACAAATTAAGAATAATAAACACAGAAAGATGTTAAGCAGATTAAGGACTAGCACACATTGTCTAAAAATTGAAAGTGGAAGACATCAGAATATCCCTAAAGAAAATCGTCTTTGTATTGAATGCAATGTCATAGAAGATGAAATACATTTTCTAGATAAATGCAATAAATATGTTAAATTAAGGGATGAATTTAAAGAAGATGCTTCACATATCAATATGAAATATGCTAACAAAAATCCAAGTAACTTATTCTTAGAAGACGAAGTTCAAGTTCGTCTTGGCAAATTTGTTACGGATTGTTTTAGCATTGTATAATGCATTATTTGTTGTTTGTTGTGTCAATAACTTTACTGGTTCATGACAATAAACATTATTCTATTCTATTCTATTCTATTCTATTCTATTCACACACACACACACACACACACACACACACACACACACACACACACACAGACACACATACACCACGACCCTCGTCTCGATTCCCCCTCTATGTTAAAACATTTAGTCAAAATGTAAAAAGCAAAGAAAACGACAAGAAGGGTTCTCAAAATGCTATCGTTCTCCACAATACCAAGTGATCATCGTCTGTGGAATCGAACAGGGCAAATCATGGACACATTTAATTCTCCTTGAGTAATTTGACGTTGATGCATGGAGACGTTGTGGTGGTCATCAGAGGGTGCAAGCCGCGTGTGTCAGGCGTGAGATGTCAGCTGTCTTCGATCTCTCTCAACAGCTTGACGTGACATGGGAGCCTGGAAGGGTTCGAAATAGAACACACACACACACACACACACACACACACACACACACACACACACATACAAACACGCGCGCGCGCACACACGCACACACACGCGCGCGCACACACGCACACACACGCACGCACACTAACATTAACACTAACACGCACACACACACACACACACACACACACACACACACACACACACACACACACACACACACACACACACACATTTACACAGTTCGAGATTTTGGACACACACACGCACAAACACACACACAAAACTGTTCTAGATGCTGGACGCTTCAAGAGGTAATGAGATGGTTAGGGGAGAGTATTTAGCATTAAAAGGCTGCAATCTTCGTGCGCTAAACTGTCGTCACTTCTTCAAACAATTATCCCGCCCATCACCCCCCCCACACACACACACACACACACACACACACACACACACACACACACACACACACCACAATTCCTGTTGGCAAAGTGGCTTAAACTGGCACTGCAGGCATTAAATCAGAGGTTAAAAAAAAGACACACAAACAAAATAACCACAAAATCAACCCAGAATATCCTTTGTAAAGAACCGATCTGGATGATGTACTGCAGCCACTTGTTGCCGACCTGGATGCGGTACTGCAGCCACTTGCTGCTGACCTGGATGCGGTACTGCAGCCACTTGTTGCCGACCTGGATGCGGTACTGCAGCCACTTGTTGCCGTCCGGGATTCGGTAGGCCTACTGCAGCCACTTGTTGCCGACCTGGATGCGGTACTGCAGCCACTTGTTGCCGACCTGGATGCGGTGCTGCAGCCACTTGTTGCCGTCCGGGATGGGTGAGGAATGGGAATGAAGGGGGAGACGGGGGTATTTGCTGTTGGATGGTTTCGGAGGCTGGTGTTCAAAGACTGGTTTGTGAAGGGGGGGTGGGGGGGGGGGGGGTGGAACGGAAATGGGGTGGGGGTGGATTTGGGTAACAGGCTCTTGGGGATGAGAACAGGGGGTGGGGGAGGGGGGGGGACGTGCAGATGAAGCAAAAATCAAACACGTCCTGTCCTTGGCCGTAGCATGTAATGGTGAGATGGTCAACAGAGGGTATTTGACATCAAAGGCTGTAATTTGTGGGTTCTGCAAGCTCGAGGGTTAGTCACCATTTCACCCCCCTCGAGAAACACAGTTGAAACTGAAATAAAATCAATCGCTTTGGGGGAAAAGGGACAAAAATAATGGGAGAGAGAGAGCAAGGACAAAATGATGGAGGGATGACCGAACTTCACAAGGTTTGGTAACGAAAAGAAAGTCGAAGAACAAATCAGAATCAACACTTAAAAATCGAGTTAGTCGAGGAAAAGAGTAAGAAAGAGTATAACAAACGACAGCTGCTCAGACGGAATTTTACAAATTGGGGGATTTGATTATCCGAATCAGTAAATACTAAGTCATTTGACAGATTCACGGCGTCGTGTCATAATGCGATTAATCAATGTAATCCAATCCCGTTGGACATGACAAAAAAACAATGCGTCACAGACAGACTCCCTACCACTAGTCTAGTCCATTTCAATTTCAATGCGTCAATTGGCGGTAGCTGACGTCTCTTTTAAAACCTGGAGACAATACAAAAATCTGCACGCAAACAAAGGAACAAAAAAAACACAGAAACAGTATGCTAGTCCGTTTTAAACTTTTATGCGTCCATGATGGCCCACGAATGACGTCTCTTCTAAATCATGGAGACAGTGTAAAAGCAAATGTGAATGCAAACAAAGAAACGCAAAAAAAGAAACAAACAAATCATATATTAATACATTTTCAAAATCCTTCCAAAATGCCGGTTTAGTTTCAACTTCAAAGCGTCAATGACCGACAAAACAACGGCCCGTGTAAACCCTGCAGACATAAAGAAAATTCGCAAACAAATAATCAAACAAACAATCAAAAACGAACAAATTACACACTGAAATTGACATTGATACAGGAGGGAATTTAGACAGGGAGTGACCGCAATCAAAGACACCACAACAAATGAGAGATAAAAAGAATAAAAGAGAGAGGAACAAAAACAACGAGAAGAGAGATGGAGAAAACGCACGGGGCGAATAAAACCCTTCTTTCATGGCCAAAAATGATAGGATTTAGGCAGAAAAAGCTCGGTGGGAAAAATTGGAAAACCAAACTCATGATTTAAGAGAGAGGGATGCGTCACCGGCTTTCTTCTGGTCCAGAGAGCTTTAAAACTGAGGGGTAGGGAGGGGGTAGGGGGGGGGAAGGGGAAGGAGAATACTCGCAACAGGTTGTGATTGTCTTGTAGTGACTGTGTTGGCAACTCCTCCAGTTCACCAGGCAAAAAGAATGGACAAAACTTTATGAATGTCCATGAATGTTCTTGGTTTCGAAAATTACAAGAACAAACGACAAAATGAATGCACAAGCACATGCGAACTGATTATAAAAGTGGTATAGCAGCGATTGGGGTGTCCACTATGTTGACAAGAAAAGATGGACAGACAGACAGACAGACAGACTAAGAGACTGACCGACCGACAGACAGACACACAGACAGAAAAGACGGACGGACAGACAGAATACACAGAGACACGTCCGTGTCTGCTGGCATCAGACAGAGTTACCAGTGACAGCGCAACTATGTTGACAAGAAAAGATGGACAGACCGACCGACCGACCGACCGACAGACAGACACACAGACGGACGGGCACACAGAATACACAGTGACATGTCCGTGTCCCCTGGCATCAGACAGAATTACCAGTGACAGCGCAACAAGTGCAGGATCCTCAAAAATGAAAGTAGAGTCGAAACTCGGAGACTCTGAGTCATTGTATGCCATTGATTTTTTTGATATCAAAAGAAAGGGAAGCAACTCCAAGAAGACCAAAGAGCGGACGCCTTGGTAACTCTATTTCCTTGTCACACTCTCTGCAACTCTCCGAGGCGTTTCCTCAGGTGAAACCTCGACGTCACTACGGGTTTAACACCCTTATACACATTATCATCGTCGTCGTCATCCTGATCGTCTTCGTCGTCGTTATTGAAATCCTCATCGTCGTCGTCTTTTTCTTCTTCCTCTTCTTCTTCTTCTTCTGGTGTCTTCTTGTTCTTGTTCTTGTTCTTGTTCTTCTTGTTCTTGTTCTTGTTCTTCTTGTTCTTGTTCTTGTTCTTCTTGTTCTTCTTCTTCTTGTTCTTCTTCTTCTTCTT
>NC_090261.1:34686127-34706127 GCF_037325665.1 Littorina saxatilis
GCCGTGCGGGTAGTTCCGGCTGATGCCTTAATTTCGTGAGCAACGGTTTCAATTTGCACAGTAAATCTTTCAAAGAATTACGAGAGATGAAGGCTTGCATTTGTCTGAAAATAAACATAATGCAAGAGATTTGGGTCTGTTTTTCCCCCCTCATGATTTCAATCGTGACTCGCATTTGCATGTATAAATGGCAAATAATTTACTTCTTGATAGCTTCTTTTTAAAGTTTCTATGCAGTTCTGAGTTTGGGGAATGAAAGTCCTAAATAGGACGCACCAACACACAATAAATTCCCAAAACATAATAATAATGATAAAAGCGAAAACTGAACTTGGCGTCTGCAGAGAAGACAACCAAATCAGAAGATTATATCACACGCAACTGCCCAATTTGGCAAATCTAATGTTTACTCTGACGACATGAGCAAAGGGTGCACACTCGCCCATAACGCAATAACCGCCATGATTGTCCTCCCTAACTCGGGAAAGGGGGGATCGGGGGGATAGGGGATAATCAAATAACGAGCAGCTATTGATCCAGCGAATGACCCTATTTGCGACCCTTGTATGTCCACTTTCAGCGAAACTCAGGCCGTGAGAGATGGCAGCTAAAGGGGGACCACTCTTTGGCTGACTCTTCTGCGTTGGCGGTGCGTTTAGCACACAGATGTTCCATTTCCGGAAAGAGCCTTCCAATCATTTGGACGTTTCCGTTCTTTATGTTCTTTCCATCCCCAGCTCTTCGTCTTGCTCATCACATTCGTCATGTCTTTTCATTTCTGCTTAGAGAGAGGTAATGTACCGTGCGGAGTCTGTTTTTGGAACGAACACGCGGGAGATTTCTTTTTTAACTTTCTGCCTGAAAAGGATGACATATTGTCCAAGTCCGTTTGACATTTAGCTTTTAAGGCCAAGGATTTTCCAATGCCGTTCCGAAAAGAATGTCTTTTTCTAAAGAATCAGTTCGTTTTTGATATTGCAATATGACTGCGAAATTAATCATGTCTGTCATTTGAAATGGGATACCTCTTTGATGAAAATGGATTGAATTCTGACGACAATAAAGCAGGCTTAAAAGTCACGGAGTATTTCTATGTAAGAAACCCTACACTCAGTGAACCGATACTTGTGAAATCAATGAGGATTTTGATCATTTTTAGCACGATATTCTCACCGAAAACACTAGTTAAACTTCTCATTTATCTGTTTGTGTCACTGTCACCTCAAACAATTTTAACAATCAAAATAGGCTAAATCTGAAATTTAATCAATTCTTTCAATACGACCTCATTAAGTTACTACTGAAGCCGATATTACATAATAAGAGCATTCTAATGTCCTATACTGACAGCAAATAATAACAACCAAAATCTAAAAATTAATTCATATTCTGTTTGTCAGAAGCAAGGACCTAACATTTTAAGAAACTGTTAACCTGTTGCCGTGCTTAAATCAAAATATAACTGCCTGTGCAAAGATCTTGTCTAGTACCACTGCCCCCACATATATTATTAAGAAAGTAAAAAGAAGAGGAATATGCAAGGAGGTGGACGGGTGGGAGGGGGGAGGGGGAGGGCGGGGAGCCGACACAGGCGGGGAGGAGGGGGCGAGGGTGGGAGAGGGGGGTCTAGGGAGTAGTAAGTCTGGGGTATAATTGGTTGGGTGACGAGACGGAGTGAGTCACAGAGAGACAGACAGAGAGCCACAGAGAAAGACAGAGAGAGAGAGACACACACACACACAGAGACAGAGAGAGAGAGAGACAGAGAGAGTGAGAGAGAGAGTGAGAGAGAGAGAGAGAACAAAAGAGAGAGAGAGAGAGAGACGGAGAGAGAGACAGAGAAAGAAAGAGGAAGAGACAGAGACAGATATTCAAAGACAGAGGGGAGACCGGAGACAGGATAACTCGAGATGGGCAAGAGAGGGGGCAGATATCTGAGATTCATTTCCGGTCATTTGCTTCCGGTGGTAATGACATCTCTCTTGAGTTGTCTCCCTTACTTCCCCGAACAGATACGATTTCCTCCCTTGATGTCCAGCCAGTCACTCAATGTCTCTCTTTGCTTGACCGGTTGGTTGAGAGAGACAGAGACAGAGATAGAGAGACAGAGAGACAGAGAGGGAAAGAAAGAGAGAGAGAGAGAGAGAGACAGAGAGAGATAGAGACAGAGAGGGAAAGAGATAGAGACAGAGAGGGAAAGAGATAGAGAAATAGAGAGACAGAGACAGAGACAGACTGACAGAGACAAACAGACAGACAGACAGACAGAGACAACACTTGCGCCGTTCCAGGACGTATGATGCAATAAACATGTTCTACCAACCTAAAAACTGTCCTTATACTGAAAATTCAGTGCCATAGCTTCATGCCGCCAGCTTCGTGAAGTAGGCTTCGCGAAGTCGAGTTTGCCCAATTGATTTGAGGCTTAAAGGCGGTCCTCAACTCAGCCCAAAGTCGACTTCGCGAAGTCTTTTTTAATCGAAAACTCATTGCTAAAGCCTCGTGCGGCCAGCTTCGCGAAGTATATTTCGTGTAGTCGACTTCGCCCAGTTAAGGACAGGCTTAACACTATGCAAATCACTCTGATAACAATGGCATCATTTTCTGTGTTGCAGGTCGTACGATCCAATAGACGACATGTGGAGTGAGGCGATAGACGGCATGATGATGCCCCATGAGCGGGAGAAACACAGCATGGTCGCAGTCGGCTGTTCCAAGATATTTTTTCTTGCCGGTAAGTTCTTCTTCGCACATGGATTGACGGGTGAATGAAATGGATTGGTGGATGGATACGTGAGCTACTTGTTTGCTTGTTTGCTAGAGGTCATATAAACCATGTTTGACGATCCAGCACAGCGTCTTTACATATCGAACTACTTTTCGTGCGTTCAGCCTTAACGTGTAGATAAAGTGTATGTCACAACCCACAAACCATAAACCAAAATATAAACCACAGTCTTGACCAAAGGACTATGTCCGGTCATGAATAAAAGCTGGTTCTCGTGTTTCTCTAACTTGTGTATTAGAGCTTCTTGGTGAATGAGTAACCTAATAATGAGTATTCGGGGATGAAAGATGTTTGTTCATTTCAATGCTTCTTATCCTCTGATGGTTCCAGGAGACTGGTTCCGCGTAGCCCTCACACACTGTTGTTGTTCATACTGAGAGCGCTGACGTCCCTCTCTTTCCGTGTCACTATTTCTCTGCCTCACTTGATAATGTATAAATTGCGTTTCAGTTGAGTCCAGTGCTATGAAGCTTTGTGTCACGTGTATATTTATAAATGTATGTTGCTATTTCATATGTTACGTGGATTTCCATTGGTCAATTGGGCAAAACTGAGCTCAGTGCAAAAGTGATATCGACGACATTTCCGTCGATATCAGTTTTGAAATCGACGACCTCTTTATTGCTTCCACACTTCAAAAACAAAAACACCTAAATTTAAAAACAAACAAATATATATGAAAATGTAATGATCCTAGAATTTAGTTGAGCAAGTGACTAAAGACTTTTTGAAAGAAAAGACATTTTGAAATACTGAAAAGTACAAGAAAAGAGTGAACAAAAAGAAATAATAATCAGAGGGAGGGATATGGAACAGCCAAAACTGAGACAAATACTTTTGTAATTTCTTTACAGTAAATACAAAATGTCCAAAGAATTAGCAATATATCTAACATTGACTGACTGTGTGATGATATCTTCTGCTATTGGTCTGTTTCGACAGTGATATCAAAATCTCGACCTCCGGTCTCGATTTTGATATCACTGTCTCAACAGACCAAAGCAGAAGATATCACCCAGAACGTCAATATTGGGTAATGTTTTAGGTGAGAGTTTTTTTTAAGGATAGTCTTTATGGTATTGCTATCCACAAATTGTATTATAGCGTGTGTGTGTGTGTGTGTGTGTGTGTTTGTGTGGTGTGTGTGTTTGTGTGTGTGTGTTTGTGTGTGTGTGTGTGTTTGTGTGTGTGTGTGTGTTTGTGTGTGTGTGTGTTTGTGTGTATGTGTGTCTTTGTGTGTGTGTGTGTGTGTGTGTGTGTTTGTGTGTGTGTGTGTGTGTGTGTGTGTGTGTGTGTGTGTGTGTGTGTGTGTGTGTGCACGCTGTTGCTATTGTACATCGCCGTGAGCTCTAGTGAGAAGGGGCGATTAATTGAAAGGACAGACGAGGCTTACCTGGTAAGGTGAAGGCTGGACCTGATTTAGTAGAGGTACACAGACTGCGACGGCTGTTCTAATGATTAGAGAGGACGCATGCGCAACCAATCACCTTTCAGATAACAATATGTTACAAAGTCAAACACATGTTTTGAAATAATTTAGTGCCCTAATTTTATCCCAAATGCGGAGGGAATTACAGTCTCACTTAAGGGTGGGATTAGAACAGCCGTCGCAGTCTGTGTACCTCTACTAAATCAGGTCCAGCCTTCACCTTACCAGGTAAGCCTCGTCTGTCCTTTCAATTTAGTCTCGGTACACAGACTAGACGGCAATTTCTAATGATTTTTTAGAGATTGCCTTTGTGACATATTGCTCAACCTCCAATACAATTTTATATTACATAGAAACTCACCCTAAGCCTTGCAGAAATATGAGTCCAACAGAGACTGCCCCAAATTTACGGTCGCTGCTTTGTGGTAGAAACGTGAAAACGTGGACTCGCTGCTCCAACCTGCAGCTTTGAGGATAACATCCATGGGGACCCCCCGTGATGCTGCAGCTGACGTACTTGCTGCCCGTGTGCTGTGTGCACCAAATACTTGGGTGTCCACATTAGCTCGTGTGAGAACGTCTCTCATCCACCGAGCCAAGGTGTCCTTGCTGATAGGTTTGTAGGGTTTTTGATAGCTCAAAAGCAGTTTGTCTTCGCATCCCCGAAACTCCTTAGTTCTTCGAAGATATTCTTTGAGTACAGACACAATACACAAAGCCTTGTTCTGTGGAAAGGCTAAAAATTCCAGCGGTGCTAAGTGTTTTCCTTTGCGGGAATGTTTTAGCAATACATTCAAATAAAACACACATTTTGAGTTGGAAAGATGCATTGAATTCACTGACAGACTGTGAAGAGTTTGGCATCTTTGCGCAGATAACAGTGCCAAAAGCATTACAAGTTTGTATGACAATTCCTTCAGTGTTATTTGTTCATGTGGATAGTACAATTCCAAATGCTCCAGCACAACATCCACATTCCATGTGGACGCATATTTAGGAAAAGCGGGTCGAAGTTCAAACACACCTTTCACAAACCGTTTCACTAAACAGTGTTCACCAAATTGAGGACATCCTGCAATGTCTAAGTAACAAGATAGAGCCGATCTGGCCGCACAAATGGCACTATAGCCAAGTCCTGCCCTGAACAGTGTTGCTAGAAAGTTGATCGCATCATTCACAGTCGGCGAAACGGTATGTATACCTCTCCTGCACGCATAGCTTTTCCATTTTGCGATATAGGACGCGTAAACTTTCCTAGTTCCCTCTCTCCATGACGAAAAGATGATATTTGAAGCTTGTGCCGAAAGTCCTGACATTCGATATCTGATCCTGAGACTTCGCAAATGATCAACCTTAAGGACTTTCTCAGTCTGTGTTTTTCCTGAAGATTTGAGGGCATGACTAGCAGATTTTCCCTTGCTGACACAAGCACCGGATTGTTTATCAACATCTTTGTCAGTTTTGGATACCACGGTTGACTGGGCCAGTCTGGAACTACTACAACTCCCGTAGCTTTTTCTTTGTTGATTTTGTGCAGCATGCTGGCAATAACACAAAAGGGTGGAAAAGCATAAAAACGTTTATTAGACCATGATAGAGTGAAAGCATTCACCGCTACAGCTTCTGGATCTGGTCTAAATGATACATATTGAGGGAATTTACAGTTTATCCTTGATGCAAACAAATCTATTTCTGGTTTAGCACCCAGAATATCCAGAGCACTTGTTAAAATGTCAGTCTTCACGGCCCATTCTGTATCTAGATTGTGTACTCTAGATTCTTCATCTGCTTCTACATTTTCTATCCCTGGTATGTATGCCGATGAAACCCAAATGCCTCGCATAATGCAAAATGACCAGATTTCCTTAGCAACTGCATTGCATGTTACCGAAATGGACCCCATTTTGTCAACACATGCAATGGCTGTAACATTGTCCATCATAAGCCTGAGATGAATGTTAGTTTTGTCCCTAGCAAAGGTTTGCAAAGACAGCAGTGCAGCTTTCAATTCCAGAATATTGATGTGCTGCTGTGCTTCTTGTTGATTCCATAGTCCACCTGTTCTACCTTGACTACACGAACAACCCCAGCCTTTCTTTGATGCATCAGTGAACATTATGAAATCTGGGTCACCATGATCAGTGTCCACATCATTAACAGATGACATGATATTCTCCCTCCACCATAACATTTCGGTTTTGGCTTCGGCAGAGAACTCCACAGAGGAGTCATAATCATTATTGTTTTGCTTCAAAGCAGCAATTTTATCGTGTTCCATGCATCTGTACCAGAGAGGACCAAATTTCACCGCCTGAAAAGCAGACACTACTTGCCCAATGAACTTTGCGAGTGTTCTTACTGTGGCATACCCCTGATGTAACAGCTCAGTGGCTAGTTTATGTATCCTTTCCTTCCTCTCTGTTGTTAAAGTGACTGTCATGTCCTCTGAATCAATTTCAACCCCAAGATATCTTATTTTATGGGAAGGTATCAAAACAGATTTCACCGGATGCACAACAAATCCTAATTTTTCCAGAAGAGACAATGACTCTTTTACATTTTGCACACATTCTTTTTCAGAATCTCCAAAAAGTAATGTATCATCAATGAAGATTGTTGAAAGAAATCCTAGTCTATGTAACTGGGCCATGACTGGTTTCAGTAACTTTGTGAACAAACGTGGACAGGGTGCTAGTCCGTTTGGACATGCAGTGAAAACAAATACTTCTCCTTTCCAGAGAAACTTCAAATATTTCTGAGATGCTTTATTTACCGGCACTGAAAAATAAGCATCTTTGAGATCCAAAGAACAGAAGAAGCAATTTCTGGTGACTAGCTCCAAAGCTGTCTTCAGTGTTTCCATTTTGAAATGCTGATAAATCATGTTTTCATTCAAATCTCTCAGATTTAAAATTAATCTCCATGTATTATTCTTTTTTGGTCTCACAAAAATTGGAGACAGAAAATCATCCTCCGAGTGATCTGTTTTTCTTATCACCCCTTTTTGTAGAAGTTCGACAATTTCTGAATCAATTGCTGTTGTCTGTTCTTTGGAAAAATTATAGTTTTGAGGATTTTTTCTCTGTACAGGGGTCTCTGTGAAATCAATATTTATCCCTTGTACCATTTCCAAAATGTCTTTATCTATTGAGACTTCCTTCCAAGAGGGAAGGCAGTAACGAATTTGACCTGCTTGAAAATGATCTGCTTGTTCCTGTAATCTATTTTTAATGTTTTCAACTTCATCATAAAACTCCCTCACCTCTTTGTCTTTGCACACATCGGGAGTTTTTGAAACTTCTGTGTCTACTGTTTTCCTCTGAATTTTCCGAATCCCCGATTCTGACCTCTCCCCCGAGCTCTGGGACTGAAAGACTGCCCTCGTTGATTTCCGTATGTGTTCCCTTGACCTAAAAAAGGCCTACCACCGTGCCCCTTGCGCTGGTATGGTTGGAAACGATTGTTGTAGCTTGAAGTGTGCGGAGTTTTCATCTTGTAATTCTCCTTAGCACCTTTGATCGCTTTCTCGATATCCCCGCCAAAAAGCATGTCCCGACTCGGGAGATTTTCGTTTGTGCAAATAGCTGCCATGTCCTTTGGCAGAACGCGAGCTAATTGGTATTTACGGCGGATGCTGAGCTCTTGCTGCGCTGTTCCCAACAGACAGATAACATCACCACACGCGGACAACATCCCATTCAGTTCTGCCCTGAACTTCGTACTCTCTACTGTCACGGTACTACTGCTGTTGTCAGTGCACCCCTCTTTTGTGAAGGTGTGAAGTTTGCTTGTTGCCGTAACAAGTGCTGCGGTTGATTTAGAAATCAGCTTCTGTACATTGAGCAGTCGCGTGTCATTTTGTCTTGCACCTCTGTCGAGGTTTGCTTTCCCTATCACCTCCTCATTAAGGATAGGAGCCTTTATTTCCACACAGTTTGCCGGAATAAGGATACTTTCCATCTTATCCTTGAGCTTTTGGTCTGGTAATTTGACAGTGAATCTGCTTTTAGTGATGTTTGCGAGCTTCTCATCCACTACACCACCTATTTTCTCTTCAACTTCCAAGTCTGCCTCCATCGCAGCAAAAATATCATCAAGCTGATCCGCTGACTGAGCTGATGCTTTGACACAAAAGTCAAATTCTGATTCTGTTGAAACCTCTGCCACAGAACCTCTGCCGGGGTCAACAATTGCTTCATTTTTCTTCACTTTTTCCACGGTAGCACCGCTGGAACAATCTCCGATAGAAACACCGGTAGCACCGCATGAAACGGAGAAAGACTGATCGCCAAGATCACTGTTTTCAGATTGATTTTCATCATCACCATTGTTACAAAAGAGATCGTCATATTTCGATTCCAGAGATTTCAGTTTATCCAAAAATGGACTCATGATCGACCCCATCAAATCACGCACAGTTTCCACCATTTCATTGTTAATGTTTTGTCCACCACTTGTACTAGCAGACTCCGCATCCTTTGTTGCTGCGGAATCCGCCATCTTCCAAAAAATAGAAACCGGCGAGCGTCCGGCGTGAAATGTAATCATGAAAAATCAGTTCTCACCTTGACTCATCCGAGCTAATGACATCGTCCTCACGAAACAAAACACTCTG
Organism: Littorina saxatilis; assembly: GCF_037325665.1. NCBI lineage: Eukaryota > Metazoa > Mollusca > Gastropoda > Littorinimorpha > Littorinidae > Littorina > Littorina saxatilis. Next base: position 34,694,960 of record NC_090261.1, read on the forward strand.
AGGCACACATCACAAAGAAAAAAGTTCACCCAACACATTATAATCCAAATGAATAATCCATTTCTATGAGCACTGAAACTTTCTGAAAGCTTCCTGGTAACGCGCGAAACCAAAAGTGATTGGTTGCGCATGCGTCCTCTCTAATCATTAGAAATTGCCGTCTAGTCTGTGTACCGAGACTAAATAAGTGTTCATTATTATTATTATCGTTATTAGTTCAGTTTATTGATGTTGTTCCCAGGCCTCGGTTTTTGGTCATTGACGCATGCTGTTTTGATCTCACGCATCGTTCTGACCTCTTGGTTTAAACAGGTTTTTTTTTATTCAGCTTCATAAATACAAAGCCATAGTTCTGACCTCTTGCCGGTTGATTGTCCAAAAGTTTTGACATGAAGGAGCTCTTCTGATTGAACTTTTTTTTCTGTCAAGAAATGTCAGTCCGGGTCCAGCTGACCCATGGTCCCCTTAGCCGGAGAAATTCTTCTTCGTTCATGGGCTAAAACTCCCACCGCTTTTACGTGTATGGCTGTTTTTACCCCGCCATTTAAGCAGCCATAGTCTGGGGGGAAGCATGCTGGGTATTTTCGTGTTTATATAACCCACAAAACTCTGACATGGATTACAGGATCTTTTCCGTGCGCACTTGGTCTTGTGCTTGCGTGTACACACGAAGGGGGGTAAGGCACCAGCAGGTCTGCACATTGGTTGACCTGGGATTCGAACCCACGACCTTCCGCTTAGGATGCCGTCTACGCCATTGCGCCCGTCTAGCATGGGAAGAACACTGGTCCATCTCTCTGTAACCTCCATGTGCAGGTCATTTGGGGCTATGGCCTTAACGAATAAACCATCCATCCATCCATGTGCAGGTCGGGGCTTTGACCAGGAGACGTTCTCTGAGAAGGATGAGGCGGAGGTGAGCCACTTCAACATTGGCGGGCACCCGGGCAACCTGAAAGGACTCAAACCCCTGTGGGACACCGACCACCCCCAGATGCCCTACCCGCACTCTAACGGTGCTGCTGTCCTACTGGGTATGTCCAGGGGGGGTGGGGGGGAGGGCGGAGGGGAGGGACACCGACAGACAGACAGACAGACAGAAAAACAAAGAGAAAAAAGTGAAGAGAGAGATAGTCCGTGATCTGAACGATAAACTGTTATCAAAAAGAATCCTCTTTAATTCTGTTGTTTTTAGCAAGTTTAACCTTCCATGTGTTAGGTTTGGGTAAAAGGGAGGAGAGGGGAGAGAGAGAGAGAGAATTGAATTTAACTTTATTTAACAAGGATTAAGATTTAAGGCTACGCCTTTTTTTACAATCCGAGCTCCTTCTCTTCATGAGAGAGAGAGAGAGAGAGAGAGAGAGAGAGAGAGAGAGAGAGAGAGAGAGAGAGAGAGAGAGAGAGAGAGAGAGAGAGAGAGAGAGAGAGAGATATCTTCCCGAATTAAAGTGTTTCCCGGAAGTTGGACAACATTTCGACACTTGGGAGCTTTCTGCATCTTGGCACCTTTCTTTTGACCACAACTTGTGTAGTCCAGCATTTTCAGTCAAAAACATTTTCACAGAGAGGTGAATGCCGCTTAAATCGTCTTGTGAAATGTCCTTGCACTAAATCATCGATCTAACACTCAAAGACCCCTTAAACACGGAAGGATGTGCTAGCGACTTTTCTTAGCTTTCATTCATCAGCTTCCCTCAGGCCAGAATCATTGCCAGATCCACTCCCCCTGTCTTAGAATAACGAGTCTTGCTCGAGGGGCAGTCACAGCGCTTCGACTTAGACATGGACAATCCTTAAAGATCCTATTCCTAATGCAGCGCAGCACTCATTGAGAAGACTGAGAGAGAGAGAGAGAGAGAGAGAGAGAGAGAGAGAGAGAGAGAGAGAGAGAGAGAGAGAGAGAGGTAGTGGTCAGTTCGATAAAAGGCGGGGGTTGATCATGGCCGAAGGTGGTCGAAGCTATAGTGAAGGCTGCTTTGGATGCTTTAGCTCAGCGTTGCTAAAATGCTCGGTGTCGTGCACTTCTGTTCCCTTCACAAGATACAAGCCATCTGAATAGGTCACGCTGACGAATAACCACATACCCCACCTAAACTCTCACCCCTGGAAGAGAAACATAGAGGGGCAAGGATTTGTATCGTAACTCCAAAATTTCGCGCCGAATTGCGAACTGTACGCGTTCAGTGAAATATTTAAGATATCTCTCTTTAAAAAAAAAAATCTCCATTTGCATCGGACATTGTTTGCAAGTGCAGTTGTAGATCTGTCCTCTTGCGCTCTGCATCGCTCTGCGGTCGTGAGTCACGCTTGTCTATGGAAAGCGCTCGGACCGTGATGGTGAAATGGTATACAGTGCACGAACCGAAACCAAGCCGGCCCTCAAATGTACTTTACCGTGCACTTGGGAGCAGCTAAAGGAGCTCATTAACGAAGAGAGAGAGACAGAGAGAGACAGAGAGAGACAGAGAGAGATAGAGAGGGAGAGAGAGCCAGAGAAACAGAGAGATAGAGACAGAGAAACATAGAGAGAGAGGCAGAGAGAGAGAGAGAGAGAGATAGAGAGAGAGAGAGAGAAACAGAGAGAGCCAGAGAGAGAGAGGGAGAGAGAGACAGACAGACAGAGACAGACAGAGACAGACAGAGACAGAGACAGAGAGACAGAGACAGAGAGAAAGACAAAGACATAGACAGAGACACATTGACACAGAGAGATGGAGAGAGAGAGAGAGAGAGACAGACAGACAGACAGACAGAGTGAGAGAGAGAGAGAGACGGAGGTGTAGAGAGAGAGAGAGAGAGAGAGAGAGAGACAGAGACAGAGAGAGAAAGAGAGACAGAGAGAAAGAGAGACAGAGAGAGTGAAAATGGCACAGAGACTGACAGAGAGAGAGGAACAGAGAGAGAGAGAAAGAGAGACAGATGGAGAAAGACAGTGAGAGAGAGAGAGACAGAGAGAGACAGCGACAGAGAGAAAGACAGACAGACAGAGGGAAGAATACAGTGAGACAGAGACACAGAAACGGAAACAGAGACAGAAACAGGGAGAGGGAAGAAAAAACAAGAGAGCCCGAGGTGCTTCATTAGGCCCGCCTGGAAGAGCAGGGATGGGAAGAACGCCTTGATGCCTGCTAATTGGAGGGCAGAGCGACCTACTGAACCATTTTTCCATTCATTCCTCAAAGACAAAAATAACACCATTGACTAATACTCCTTAGGACCACGTGGGAGGACCGCCCTGGATAGAATTAACTTATATTTATACATATAGGTAGAGCTTGATGAATAATACAGGGTGACCCCCCCCAAAAAAAATGCCACCCTCTTAAATGGTAATTACTCCCACACGTGTTGATTAAATTACTTCATGTGAGGACTGGTGTACATTGGCTTGAGATGTGGAATGATATATATAAACTTGGCCAACAAATTATTGCAACAAATTTCAAACCCAAATTAAACCTTTAATCCCCGTGTCATTTTATTGACACTTTATATGCCAGAGAAGGCCGTTCACTTAACCTTCAGGATCACCATTTGGATTAAATATTTCTTTTACAGGGATCACGTGACCGCCGCTCAAGTAAGGGTACCCTCATAATCGACCAGACAAAAACGGAAGAGCCGAATGAAAAATCGACAAAAAATCACAATAGGCAAAACTTTGCAACTTGGACATACGAGAAGAAAGTCAAACCAATTATCTACCCTGAACAGATTATTTTGTTTTGCTACCTTGCTACCATGCGTAGTATGCTATTCCTACTGATGCAGGTGTCGATCGCAAGAGCGGTCAAAACGGGACTTTTTTTGTCATTTTTTAGGGGTATCATGACAAAAAAGTCTGCCCTTTAGCAATGACTTGGTGGATTGCTTTGAAACTTTCAGAATATTTTACCAACATACTAGAGATACTTCGAGCGAAATGATGGATTGTTACAGGTGTTTATTGAAATGTTATGCAATTTTTCAAAAGAAGTTTTTAATCTCGTCATAGGATTGTTCCCTTGGGTCCCAAAAATGTATGACTTTGCATGTCTTTAGAAAAATGATTGATACACACACTGCTAAAGTTTTATGTGCGTGTAAGCACTGACGCAAATTTGCTGGACCAGTAAACACGCTACATATTTAAGCGATGATTCTGGTGCCACAGCAGCGATAACAGCTGTAAGCGCGAAACAGCGTGTACGTTCCATTTTTTCCTCATGTGTTTGCATGACTAGCAAATGAACGCCAGCAGCTACACGCAAATACAACTTAGACAGAATCTGTATCAATCATTTATCTGTAGATATGCAAAGTCATGATTTTTTTGGACACAAGTGAACAATCCTATGACAAGTTTAACAACATTTTCCGAAAAATTGCGTCACATCCGGATAAATAACCTTAACGATCTAAACTTTCGCACGAAGTATCGCTAGTATGTTGGTAAGATATTCTGAAAATGTCAAAGCAATCCACCAAGTCATTGCTAAAATGTAGCGTTTTTTGACATGATACCCATAAAAATTGACGTAAAACGTTCCGTTTTTGACCGCTCTTGCGATCGACACCTGCATCAGTAGGAATAGCATAGCACGCAAAATACACAAGGTAGCAAAACAAAATAATCTGTTCAGGGTAGATCATTGATTTGACTTTCTTTGCGTATGTCAAAGTTGCAAAGTTTTGCCTATTGTGATTTTTTGTCGATTTTTCATTCGGCTCTTCCGTTTTTGTCTGGTCGATTATGAGGGTACCCTTATTTGTGCGGCGGTCACGTGATCCCTGTAAAAGAAATATTTAATCCAAAAGGTGATCCTGAAGGTTAAGTGAACGGCCTTCTCTGGCATATACACTTTAAATTAAATGACACAGGAATTAATGCTTTAATTCCATCACGTCAGGTGTGTTACTCTGCTTGGCTGACTCAGGTCACGAGAATTCTTTGACTGACAGGCATAATCAGGTAGAAGCGCTCAAGTTCGGCATTGCGGCTGTTCTGTCAAATTCGCGGGGTTGCTTCGAAATTTCTTTTGGTCGAATTAAACGGTAATAAAACCGTTATTTCTGATATGCTGACTGTTATCAAATGTTATTACCAATTCAGTGCCCCATATGGCTTTTTGACCAATCAGGACGGATTCTAGGTGACCCTCTAAATGTTATAACGTTCAGGCAGGGACCCTTTTTGTATATCACGCTAAAAATTATCAAGACAAAGTAAAAATGTATTAGAAATAACTCATAATAATATGATAAATGCGTATCTGTTGGTGAGTTTAACCTGAAACGGTGATTTTATTCAGATGGACGCGGTGATAAATCAAGACAGTGAGGGTGTTGTTTGTTCGTTCGTTCGTTGTTATTTCAAAGACAAATCTTAATTGGTTGTGTGTGTGTATGTGTGTGTTTGTCTTCTTCTTTTTTTTCTGCGTTACATACAGTTTCTGCACCTTTTTTTATTTTATTTTTTTTACCTCAGTTGCATGCAGGATGCTTCAACACATATTTTTTTGCCCGATTTTATTTTTTTTTTATTTTTTTTTAAGGCGGGGAGCATCCTTCTTCCTTGGTCTTTTTCTGTATAACATAATCAACTTTATATTATACAAAACATAAACTTCTGTCTAATGTTTAACTCTAATTCCAATAAAATACGTAAGTCTAACTTCTTCCCATACTTAAATTTTCCTATGGTCATTTTTGTTATCAAAATACAATAATTTATCAAATAAATTTGATAGTTTTTTGAATTTTCATTCCAAAAACCAAATAATATATCTGTTTCATTCAAAGTTATATTATAATAAATTTGCTTATAAATAAAGTCTTTACATAGTTTCCAAACGTTCCTCACCTCTTGACAATGAAAAAAGAAGTGCTCAAGTGTATCCAGTTCATTACATACTTCACAATCATTAGTTTGACATAAACCCATCTTGTTTAGTAAAATATTCGTTGGGTAAATTCTGTGTAAAATTTTCCAATGAAGCAGACGCAGTCGTTCTTCTTTTGTACAATTAACAGCTAACAGCCAGTGTCTTGATTCCAGAACAATATTATGCTTTCTTTGCCAAAAAGAACAGGCGCTCGGAGTTTGTACCTCGAAATTAACCAAAACAGTTCTTATTTCCCTTGGTGTGATATTACCAATACGAGTCAAACCCTGCAACAGAACATATCGGTATGGCAATGCGTTAATCAGTTTAAGCTGTACATAACGCATTATGCTCAAATTGTCTGGCTGGTAAATAACCAACCTTTTGACATAATTCTTCAAATGAAATCATGTCACCGATTTCATTCACGACATCCTTTACATGATAAATATGACATTTAATAAAATCTTTGAAAAGGAGGCATTTATGTTTATATTGTATATTCATGTTGTTCCCTATACATGGATTCATCAATGGAACAGGTGTGGCATCATACTTTTCATACAAAATGTGTTTGTTGTTTCTGCACCTGAAACCTGAGACCAACGCGACATCAATGTGTGAAATATCTCTGATTAAAATAAAAATAAAACAATTGACGCAGGCGATGCATGTGGTTATAAACAGATCCCCCCGCCGAGAAAACTGAGGATGTTTTTCACAACTGTTTTGTTAAAGATCAAGTCCACATGGTGCCGGCAAACACGTTCACAGTTCATTGTTTTATGACGTTTTGCGTGTCGCCTTGTCTGACGTAAGAGTAATATTTGATGGGAAAACCAACACGCACTTACGTGGATAGAAAAAGATGAACGTATTGGCTGACAGACTTACGAAAACAACACCACTTACATGGATAGACGGAGACGGACTGACTTACCGACAGACGCTCACAGAAATAGATACAGAAATATACGTAGACACTCAGGCACAGATACACACGCACATACATACACACACAGAAACTCATTTTCTTTCTTTCTTTCTTTTATTCTTTTTCTTCCTCTCAGACTCTCTCTCTCTCTCTCTCTCTCTCTCTCTCTCTCTCTCTATCTCTGTCTCTCTCTGTGTCTCTCTCTCTCTCTTTCTCTCTCTCTCTCTCACTCTATCTATATATCTCTCTCTCTCATAATATCTCTTTGACACATTACACCCACAAACACACGCACACGCGCACACACACACACACGCATGTAGCACTCTGCATCAGTACTGACTGCTGTTAAAGGCACCTAACTGTTCTTGTCGTTTTTTGTTGGCGATCACTGACTCATTCACTCACTCACTCACGCACGCACCAAAAGTATGTTCCAACCCTCTCCCATCTTTGTTGTTTACTGGACATAGTTCACTACGAGTACACACACACACACACACACACACACACACACACACATGCACACACACACACACACATGCACACACACACACACACACACACACTAACGCACGCACGCACACACACACACACACACACACACATGCACTCACACACACACACACACACACACACGAACACCCCTTCCCCCTTCCCTACCATCCTGTCCAATGACGTAGTGTCTGCACCAAAAGACTGACCTCTAGTATATTGCCCCACTTTACTGTGACAAAAAAGTGGGTCACAAAAGGCCAGATAAGCCTGAGGGTTATAGCACGTGCACACCCACTATATGACGACAGGGCGCTCGTGCAGTGACCTATTTTTCTTTGTCCATTGTAGTAACGACTGCGCTCTGCCCCTTGGCACCATGTGTGACTCATCTACTAAAATATTAGTCCGTTGATAACGGTCTGTTTGTTGGTTAGTCACCTGTGTGTATGTGTTATTTCAAAAACAAATTCTTTCTTTCTTTCTTTCTGTCTCACTTGTTTTATGTTTTTTCTGTCTTTCTTTCTTTCTTTCTCAGTTTCTGTCTTGCCTCCTTTTGTTTTATTTTCTTCTTTTTATTTTTTTTTCTGTCTTTCTTTCTTTCTTTCTGTCTTGTCTTCTTTTTGTTTTATTTTCTTTCTTTCTTTCTTTCTTTCTTACTTACTTTCTGTTTTGCCTTTTTTCTGTTTTATTTTCTTCTTTTTACATTTAGTCAAGTTTTGACGAGGGTCGTGGTGTATGTGTGTGTGTATGTGTGAGTGTGTGTGTGTGTGTGTGTGTGTGTGTGTGTGTGTGTGTGTGTGTGTGTGTGTGTGTGTGTGTGCGTGTGTGCGTGTGTGTGTGTGTAGAGCGATTCAGAGTAAACTACTGGACCGATCTTTATGAAATTTTACATGAGAGTTCCTAGGTATGATATCCCCTGACGTTTTTTTCATTTTTTCGATAAATGTCTTTTATGACGTCATTTCCGGCTTTGTGTAAAAGTTGAGGCAAAACTGTCACACCCTCAATTTTCAATCAAATTGGCCAAGCAATCTTCGACGAAGGCCGGACTTCGGTATTGCATTTCAGCATGGAGGCTTACAAATTAATTAATGACTTTTTATTATTATTATATGAAGTCTTATATCGCGCGCGTATCTCCAGACTCGGACTCAAGGTGCAGGGATCTATTTATGCCGTGTGAGATGGAATTTTTTTTTTTACACAATACATCACGCATTCACATCGACTAGCAGATCGCAGCCATTTCGGCGCATAGCCTACTTTTCACGGCCTATTATTCCAAGTCACACGGGTATTTTGGTGGAGATTTTTTATCTGTGCCTATACAATTTTGCCAGAAAAGACCCTTTTGTCAATCGTGGGATCTTTAACGTGCACACCCCAATGTAGTGTACACGAAGGGACCTCGGTTTTTCGTCTCATCCGAAAGACTAGCACTTGAACCATTCACCTAGGTTAGGAAAGGGGGGAGAAAATTGCTAACGCCCTGACCCAGGATCGAACTCGCAACCTCTCGCTTCCGAGCACAAGTGCGTTACCACTCGGCCACCCAGTCCACTTTGGTCATTAAAAATCTGAAAATTGTAATTAAAATTATTTTTTTATAAAACGATCCAAAATTACTTTTATTTTATTCTTCATCATGTTCTGATTCCAAAAACATATAAATATGTTATATTCGGATTAAAAACAAGCTCTGAAAATTAAAAATATAAAAATTATGATTAAAATTAAATTTCCGAAATCGTGTTAAAAACTATTTTATCTTATTTATTGTCGGTTCCTGATTCCAAAAACATATAGATATGATATGTTTGGATTAAAAACACGCTCATAAAGTTAAAACGAAGAGAAGTACCGTAAAGCGTGCTATGAAGCACAGCGCAACCGCTACCGCGCCAAACAGGCTCGTCACTTTCACTGCCTTTTGCACTAGCGGCGGACTACGTTCAGTTTCATTCTGTGAGTTCCACAGCTTGACTAAATGTAGTAATTTCGCCTTACGCGACTTGTTTTCTTTCTTTCTTTCGTTCTTGCCTTCTTTCGTTTTATTTTATTTCTTTCCCTCTTTCTGTCTTTCTTTCTGTCTTGCCTTCTTCTTGTTTTATTTTCTTTCTTTCTTTCTTTCTTTTTTTTCGTAAATACTCGTCAGCTCGTTCGCCTGTCTTACTTACCTTACTTCCCGTCTGTCCTTTAGTCCTCATTCTCTTTCACAACGTAAATGTTCACCTGTCTAACGTACTTCCTGCCATCTGGCCGTCCGTCCGCCTGTCTGCCTCAGTGTCTCATTTCCCGTCTGTCCTGTCCTTAATTCTCTCTCATGACTTAAACGGTTGTCATGGTAATTCGGAAATTCAACGAAACAAACACTTCTTCCTGTCAATCTTGTCACGTGGTGGACGGTAACCCCACGACAAAAAGCTGATTGTAGCTTTTTTTTTATTTGGTCTTTTTCTTTTCTGGACGATTGGATAAGAAACTGTTGGTTTGTAAAGAATGTTTTTTCCATGAAAACGCATCGGGGTTCCTGTCACCAGCAACTGCAAGCACATTTGACCAAACGGTCAATGCAGATTGTCATAATTAATCAATTAATGGCTTCTCCACTCCTTCGCCATCCTCACCCCAAATTGATTCCCCCACCACCACCCTAACTCTCACCCTCACCCCGTCCCCCACTCTGGAGAACATTAGTCACGACCCCTGGGCAGGGCAGTGGACTAGTTTTTATTAGGAAAGATGATAAGGGGGGGAGGGGTGGGGGAGGGGTGGGGGGATGGGTGAAGGGGGCAGGGGGAGGAGTAGAGAGGGGGCGGGGACAGCCGATATGGGGGGTGGGGGCGGGGTCAGACACTGTGGTGATTAGAACAGTCTGGCGGACTCTGGTCTTTATTAGTCTAATACGATCTGTCATAATCCGAGCAAATCCAATCATGAGTAAGCGGCTTGCTGTCCAGGGATCCGCTATGGCTCAGCGGTCAGCAAGGAATTGACCTTTAGCCGTGTGGTTGTAGTGCACCGTGACCATGCATTGTTCCAGGTGATCCGTGCCTGTGTTCTGGGTGCAAATGTTGTTTAACGGTAGAGATGACACAAAAACCAAGATTTGTTTCTTTGGAAAGCTTTTCTTTTCCCCCAAGTACTTTGCTTAAAAACATCAACAACAACAAAGTGATTGGTTTTTTTTTCCCCTAAACAGTGTTTTTTGCATGGTTTATTGGTCAAAATTGACGATTTGTGTGTGACGTTTCTGAGTTTGGAGAGACATTCCTCTTCACTAGGCTTAATACCAATACCAATACCAAAAACGTAAGAATGATAAATCAGTAAATGAGCTAATTTGAAAATGTGTATGTTTCGACGGAAATTGGCATCAGCGGTTCTCTTCCAGGAGATTGTCAACGACACCGAATAAACCAATTTCCTGTAGTAGATAAGATATATATTTATTCCGAATTGCAAGCAAAACAGAAACAAAATAGAATATCTACGGAACCAAATGATAGCTCACGGAAATGTTTATTGATCGAATCATTTGACATTTCTTTTGAACTCTTTATTTAAAAGGGACAGGGGTGGCAGGGTTGATGGATACCGGAAAACATGGCTGAGAAGGGAAATTAGGAATAGTATTACACTCTATTGCTGTTGTGTTTTCGATGACATCCCGGGTTCATTATTGCAGAGCAGGAGTTTGGGAAGGGGGGGGGGGGTGGTCGGTTAGTCCCAAAGGTAACTGATAACTGATTCTGAGTTGATAAGGCCAGAGAGAGAAAAGTCTTGTTGATTCTCTTGCTGATTCTCTCTTTATTTTCCAGTATCATCGCTTTATTCCACCGCACACTAACTGTACCCCATTAATTTTCCGT
>NC_090261.1:34711127-34746127 GCF_037325665.1 Littorina saxatilis
GACAAATTCAATGATGGGTCAGGAAGAACAAGTCGTCCTACTCAGACTCCGCACTGGACATAACAGACTAAACCATCATATGGCCACAAAGCTGAAGCTAGTTCCCTCCCCCCTATGTCCGTGTGGCAAGAATCAGACAGCAGAGCACATCCTGCAGGCTTGTCCATACCACAGTGCTCTGAGGGACACCACCTGGCCAGAAGCTATACGGCCTCAAAGAGGACTTGGAGAGGACAGCACGTTTCGCCCTGCAGTCCGGACTGACGATATAACAGCGAACGACAAGAAGAAGAAGTTAGCCAAACATGGAGCTAGGTGGCACAAGAACTGCCGTGCTATCTACAACCAAAGAATGTTGGACAGAGCTGAAAAGAGACGGCATAATGAAGCTGAAAAAGATGAAGGCGAGACAGGAAAGAGATCACGCAGAGAGAGTGGGCAAGTTTCTCCACAAGAGACCTGTATGTTTAACTGTGGCAAAACTGGAAATCTTTCTGGAGGTTCTACATACCAGCTTAAGTCACATATTCGGGAAGCTGCTTCGAAGATTGACCCTCAAGTTGACAACAAGTTACGTCTCACGATGTTGGGACTGGCTCACATCGCCAGACGAGGGTTTTGCACTTCAGGTTAAGCCATGATAAGATACCAGATTGAGCCGGTTGAAACTAGCTGAAAGGCTGCTGCTAAGGTCAAAGCCACTGTCAGACCCAATTCACCTTAACAGAGTACCGGTAGCCCTTTTCAGAAATCAGAACAAGTCTACTCAGATGACGAAGAATCTGAAGCTGAAGACAGCCAAGACCAACTGTGGTTTGTTTGCAAGATTGTATGTTGGATGTCAGGCTAGAGGAGGAGACCTTGATGAATTCTTTCAGCATGAAAACCAGTCATTCCCTCCATCAATCTCAGACTCTGGAGAATTGCGCCACGGCAACAAAAGCGATCTCCTGCACTGTTTTGAGAAAACTCATGACCCAGTACTCACTGAACCACAAGTATCAGCTGTTCTCATTGATGGTGCTGCGCTGGTGCACATTCTGAAGCCACGCCAAGCACAAACATTCCAAGAGTACAGTGATGCTGTCTTTTTAGCATATGTCCTGGTGTGCCTGTCTAACGCTGATCGCGTTGACATTGTTTGGGACTGTTATCGTGACAACAGTCTGAAGTTATCAGTGAGGAAGAAACGAGGCTCTGGCATGAGGAGAAGAGTGAACGGAGACGTTGCTCTGCCACGCAATCGGCCAGAATTCCTATGAAACAGTCAAAACAAAGAAGAGCTGTTTCATCCTGTCTGAAAATCTGAAGCTCGTCAAGGAAGACGGGAAAGTGGTCATTGCAACACAAGGTGTGGACTTTGTTAGTTCTAGTGACATTAGTGAGGACCATTAGGAGCCAGGCTGTCCCCTTGTTCACACGTAGAGGCTGACACCAGACTGGTTGTAAACTGTTCTGACCTAGCCAGAATGAATCACACTGACGTCATGATCAGGAATTTAGACACTGATGTAGTGGTGCTTGCAACAGCTCACTCACTACCATTCCCTCCATGGTAAAACCTGTGGGTGGCATTTGTGCTGGATCCCACTATCGTCTTCTGCCTATTCACGACTACGCCCAGAGAAATAAGCAGCACCTCTGATGTTTCATTCTCTGACTGGCTGCGACACTGTGTCATCTTTCTTTGGTGTCAGTAAGAAGAGATGCTGGGAAGTGTGGATGTCTGATCCAGAATTCACAGCTGTTCCTTTGGGTGCTTGCATCACCGGACAAGTTCAGCCAGATTGAGCTCTTTGTCTCGTTGATGTTCAACAAGACCAGTGTTTCCGACAAGGTGAACGATGCCAGAAAACACCTGTTCACGAAGAAAGGGCGCATGCTGGAAAACACCCCACCCACTCAAGCTGCTCTTCTTGAACACACGAAAAGAGCGATCCTGCATGCACTCATCTGGAAGGAAGCTCTCATTCCGCAGCCAGAGATTCCAGATCCTGCAAGCTGGGGCTGGGAAGAAGTTGATAGAACTTATTCGCCTGTTTGGACATCACTTCCAGATGCATCTAAGATCTGCTCTGAACTAGTAAAATGCAGCTGCAAGAAAGGTTGTAGAGGTCCGTGTAGCTGTGCCACAGCGGGTGTCCCCTGCACTGCTCTTTGCTTCTGTGATGGCTAATGCCAGCGTGACTGAAAGACTGAATTCATGAACCGGTTATGTGAGTAAATCGCTATGGATATAGAAGAAACTATGTTTACAGGTTTCTTTTTCAAACTCTGGCATTATGCATGAAATGCATTTCTTTGTTAACGAATAGTAGAAATACAGCTTGTGTACAGTATTTGTAAATAGGAGGGCCTCTACAACCTTGTTGAGAATTTATCTGTAGACAATTGACCGGACAGTATATTTTACATCAGTATGTAGTGTCGTAGTGTCATCTGTCTTTGCTTTAAAATAAAGCAGAATCATGAACCCATTCCAAAAAGATAGCAAATAGCAAGACAATATTTGTCATTTGCATAATTTTAATAGTCAATGTGCAAGCTTGCGATTGTTACTAGACGGTACCGTTCTTGAAAAGAAAATCCGATTCAATTGTATATAATTATAAAACGTCAATAGCCAGTGCAGGGGCGGATCACATCATGGGGGTTTCCAAATTTCTTAAAGGGACAATTCGACGACGCGAAGCGTTTAGTTGTGTGCGCGAAAATGGAGCAATCTGGTGCAATCTGAGCCAAGAAACTTCCCCTAATACACCTTCAAAAAGTATATTTAAGAAGACAAATTAGATTACCAATACAAGGAAAATTGACCGATCTGGTGCAACCTGAGCCAGCAAATTACCCAACTACTTTCCGAAACCGTCATTTAGAAGACAGAGGCCAGCTCCTAGGGGGGGCCGGGGGCATGCCCCCCCGGAAAATGTTGATACAAATCAAGGAAAATGGAGGAATCTGGTGCAATTTGAGCCTTCAGTTTCTCTTTATTTTTAAATGTATTTTTTAATACGGGTTTTTTTTAGGGGGGGGGGGGGGTCCAGAAACACCGGAAACCCCCCCTGGATCTGCCCCTGCAGTGTGTTTATTGTCCTGATGTTAGAAACATGGTACAGGCAAACATAAATGTTAATTCAAAGGTAAACTAAACTCTTAGTTACAAAGAACTGGTGTTTTGAATGTTCACCTTCTCCAAAAGTGCGTTTTGAGGGTACGCTTACTAAACAGGGTCATATTTTCGTTCATAGACCATTTAGAAGTTGCCCCTCCCTGGAATTTGGATCCTAAGAGATGTCTTTTTAACTGTATAAAGTATCATGTTGGTATACCAATCCGAACAATTCAGCCCCTATTCTGCAGCTAGTCCTAGCACTATAAGGGTATACACACAGAGACACGCAGACACACCGACACAGACACAGACACACAGACTGAGAGACACACACACACGTACTTACTAACGTACGTACGTACGCACGCATGCAAGCATGCTCGCACATACACACACACACACACACACACATGTTTGGACTGCTCTCATAGTGAGGACTTGCTAATACATACACGGATAGTGCCTTTGTAGTGCACTTGCACTACAACGGCACTGGGTGCAGTGCCTTTCTAGTGCACTTGCACTACAACGGCACTGAGTGCAGTACTCGCTCCGGCATCGAAGAATTTTCACTAAAAAAGGCACAAAATTTGACCTATTTCGTCGCCTATAGAGGACGGAAAGAATGTCATTTTGAACATTGTTATGACATTCTTTCCGTCAAAAAAGTCAACTTAACGGGAAAAAAGTCCTCACACCGAGTGAGGACTTCTGTAGGACCTCAGTGTGTAGGTGTGTAGACCACCTAAGACCTCACTATGAGAGCAGTTAAAACACACACACACACACACACACACACACACACACTCACACACACACACATACACACACGCACACACACACACACACACACACACACACACACACACACACACACACACACACACACACACACCATGTCCCGCCACCACCACCGAGCCTCATCACCCACCCCCCTAAACACACAAACGGGTGAAGTTCAATTTACAAAAACCAGAAGTGGATTTAAGAATAATGAGTTTAAAACAAAAAAATTAATAACATTTTATAAACAAAATTGCCGTCGAAGAGGATCGAACCCGTGACCACCAATGTTAGGAAAAGCGATCGGGCGCTTTACCAACTGAGCTAGTCTGTCGCACGGTTGGCGAGGGAGATTTTAACTTCAAATATTACACTTGAGTTCTCGAGCGTGGGGATCAGTATTGACTCGACTCGAGTTTCCGAGTCTCTCCGTTCGTATTTGTGTACTGTTCTCTTTATCTCACTGTTCGAGGCAAGTTAAGTTAATAACTGACCCTATGCTCCCGTTCACTTCGTATAAGTTTGGAAAGCAATATCAAGTAGCGTTAATTTCAAGCGTGACCGACATTATGTTGTTGTCTGGCTCCGAAATGCATTGACCAATCGCCGAAAGGCGCTGACGTCATTGCATGAAAGGATTTCCCTACCCAGAATCCTAAATTCTTGATGACATACAAAGGATTTTGTTCGGGAGGACGACGATCTATGGACGGTTTATTATATAAAGGGAAGCAAGCGGTTAAAAACGGGCGTCGACAGAGCCAATGAACAGTGATATCAACTTGTAGTATTCATTCACTTTTGCGAAAACTCATAACTGGGTCGTTGCACGCGCTTGTCGTCTGTAGGAGCTGTCTCTGTCTCTGGGGCTTGCTTGACCTTTATTAGGCTCTCTTCTAGATGTCACACAATGTGGTCGGTATCTGGGTTACCAATTATGTATCAGCTGATGATGTGGCTTCGGTAACTGAGTGAAAGGTGTCATTGTTTGTTATACCCCCATCACCCCCCAAAACAAAGGGAGAAAAAAGTAAATCAAGGCCGAGAAGCTCCGACCGTTTCCCAGTCAACATGTTGTTCATCTTCTTCGTCACGAATGAAGTCTGAAATACAAGTAAGTCGGTGCAATATCAGCATAAACATGCGAAATAAAATTCATTCCAGTGGCATTGTTACTCCGCTGATTCACTGTTTGTGATAATTATGTGACTTTAATTACTGCTCATGTGTTTCTTTAATCAACCGCCTGTCCCTGTGAGCGTGAGTGTATGTCTTTTGAACCGCACATTTGAGAAAACTCTGGGTAATACAATATTATGTATTCTTTGTGGATAAACAGTTCCGTTGATAATGTTTTGTATGACATTTAAAGTCACATTCCTTCTCAGAGCATGTTTTAGTCTTCAAATTTCAAAGCAACTGCACTAGAAAAACATCAGCGTGTTCTGAACAAGGCTTCTGAAGTGTCCAATGGCGGGTAAACATTTTGTGCAAAGCGAGCTCAGCTGAAGATTGACATTTCCATGCAGCACAGACAGCAGCCGGGCTGTTGATGTTTTGGTAAGTAACAGGATGTCGTAAGCTCATGTGATAAATGCTTGGACGTATCCGTGAGAAGTTTGCCTGATGAATTTGAATGGTGGTGGGCGATCTGTATGAGGATGACTTTTGTCGAGCGGATTTTAATCCTGGGGTGTAGCACCTCATGCGAGGAGGAAAAAAGAGCAGCTGCACTAGAGAGATCACTACAATCTCAAAGGACTTAGTGACTGACTGTTAGGGGTTAACTTCCTCTTAGACCAGTTGGCCCATAAAATTATTGGGACAGGTCAGTATTGGTAATACGCTGAGGATATGGTGTGATACTTTGACTCGAACAAGCCTGCTGTCGCTGTCTTCTTCGACACGCCAGCATTCGGTTCGTCTCGTCAAAGTATCGAGATACGATCATGATAATCAGAGACGAGAGATGATGCATGCGTGTCTTCGCGTTTTCCAAGCCCTGAGACTTTCGCTGTGAACGTGGGAATTGTTTCGTGCGCATGTGTGCACACGGGGGTGTTCGGACACAGAAGAAAGTCTGCACAAAGTTGACTCCGAGAAATAAATCTCTCGCCGAACCGGGGATTTGAACCCACGCTAATAGCAACACACTGGTTACAAAGCCAACGCGTTACCAACTGGTCTCAAAGGCTTACTTATAGTGAAGATGTAAAGACCTTAACGGTCTTTTGAAAGCTTTAGACTCAGCTTTTATTGCCAGCTTTTATTGAAAATATAATTTTTAAACATAGCTAAAGAATCAAAATGCATCTTGAAATGTCTTTTTGATTGCTCGACATGTTAATTATGTTAATTATGTAGAATGTACTGTAGGTAACTTAACTTCCATTTCTTCTTGTTATTGTGTTACCCCTCAATGGGCGAGGGCCGGATGAAAAAAAGCATGTATACATTGCTTTTTCTGTCACCCTCGATAAAGAAATTTCAATTCAATTCAATACATGTATCTTCGCTAACGAGATATGTGTGGTGTGTGTGTGTGTGTGTGTGTGTGTGTCTGTGTCTGTGTCTGTGTGTGTGTGTCTGTGTGTTTGTGTGTTTGTGTGTGTGTGTGTGTGTGTGTGCGTGTTTGTGTGTGTGTGTGTGTGTTTGTGTGCGTGTGTGTGTGTGTGTGTATGTATGTGTGTGTGTGTATGAATGTGTGTGTGTTTGTGTGGATGATATTGTGTGTGCTTGTTGTGTGTGTGTGTGTGTGTGTATGTGTATGTGTGTGGGTGTGTATGTGTGTGTATGTGTGTGTGTGTGCGTGTATGTGTGTGTGTGTTTGTGTGTGTGTGACTGTGCCGTGCGGCGTGCGTGTGTGATTGCGTGCGTGTGTGCGTGTGTGCGTGCGTGCGTGCGTGCGTGAGTGAGTGAGTGAGTGAGCGCCAGCAAAAAACAACAAGAACCAGTTACGTGCGTCAAACAGCAACTAGTACTACATGCCGCATAAACCAAGGGAAGATACTCTGCAGAATTGTTCCTCCTCTTCTGTCGCTGTTTGTTTCCCTTGCTGCCAGCATTAAAAGCAAATTCAGAGATTGTTATTTTAAAGGGGAAAAAGAAAGAAAGAAAGAAACAAAGAAAGTAAGAAAGAAAATCTTGTGCTTTAAGAGTAGAAAATAAAATAATAAAAACCCATCGAGTTTGCTTTTCTTTTCTATTTTAGTAAAATGATAGCTATCGCATAAACTGACTTGGTGTCCTGCTGTTTACAGTTTATGCAGAAGCTAATGATAACTACACGTAGTTATCATGCGCTTGTGGTTTATGAGAATTATTTTTGAAGTACCAAATCAATCTGTGTTTTATTTAGGTACTTCCATTGTAGAGTAAAGCGAGGAGTTATATGCATCGTATGCACACTACAGAAAATACAAAACCAAAAGGCACCACGGTCGTACACTAACGTTCTTCCCTATGTTCTCATGTCGAAACATCTGTACGCTAGGTGCACTCGGTTTTTCTGAAGCGGGCAGTACCACGATGTATATGCAGCGCTAATTCTCCAGAGAGAAATCAAGTTTTACGGCCTGACGGCAAAGCCATTAGGGGCATGTTCTCTGGTTTTACCCCGACTTCAGATGAGATAGCAAGTGTATGTGTGTTTAGGTGGTGTCAGCCATCTGCACTTATGGCAGAATGACCGAGGTCGTTTACGTGCCACTGTGGTGACACGGGGGTGGGATATGGATACCATCTCTGGACTTTGAGAGGTCTGAGCTTCTCCAAGGCCAGCAGCACCAAGATGTACAGCGCTAATTCTCCACCTTGTGGGCAGCAATATAATGTTCCCCCCTCAGGCATGGGAATTGACAAAATTAAAAAACGCCGACAATTTTTAAGTAATATCAAAGTCGACGGCGCAAAGCGCCTAGCCTTACTAGGGGGGTCCGGGGGCATGCCCCCCCCCCCCCCCCCCCCCCAATGTTTTTTCTCCTAAGAACCCAAATTGTGCAATTTGGTTTCATCTGAGCTCCAAGTTTGCCATTAAATTCAGTTTTCAGAACCATTTTTGCCTCCCCCATTTGTTTTTTCGGCGGACACTTTTGCTTTTTCGGCGGAACAAAAATAAAATGTCGGCGGAAATATGCCTTTCGGTGGACAATTCCCATTCCTGCCCCCTACATACGTGCAGGTCGCAACATCTGGACGCTTGGATGTCTGAGCATCTCCAAGGCCAGCATCACCAAAGTAAAGGCAGTACTGATTTTGCACACTGTACGTGGGCAGGTACTAATATCATTTCTCCATGTGGGCAGCACAACCCCCCCTCCCCCCCCCCCCCCCCCCCCCGCCGGCTTGTGGGCAAGTACTATAATGTTCCACCCTGCATATATACGTGCAGGTAGCAACATCTGGAGGCTAGGAGAATTCACAAAGGCAAGCAGCACCAAAGTATAGGCAGTACTGATTTTGCACACTGTGGGCAGGCACTCAAATTTCCCCATGTGGGCGGCACCCCCCCCCCCCCCTCCCCCCGCTTGTGGGCAGCACTATAATTGTCCACCATATATACATACAGGTCGCTGGTAGGTCTGAGCTTCTCCAAGGCCATCAGCACCAAAGTACTGGCAGCACTAATATTCCACACTGTGGGCAGCACTCCCCGTCCCCCCGTCCCCGGCCCCGCTTGTAAACAGCACCCCCCCCCCCCCCCCGTCCCCGCTTGTAGACAGCACCCCCCATAATTGTCCACCATATATACCTGCAGGTCGCTGGTAGGTCTGAGCTTCTCCAAGGACACAAGCACCAAAGTAGGCAGCACTAATATTCCACACTGTGGGCAGCACCCCCCCCCTCCACCGGCTTTAGGGCAGCACTATAATGTTCCATCCTATATATATATATACGTGCAGGTCGCAACATCTGGACGCTGGGCGGTCTGAGCTTCTCCAAGGCCAGCAGCACCAAGATGGTGAGTTACTACGACATCAAGCGCAGGAAGTGGAGGGACGCCTTCCCCCTGCCCGAGGGCAGCTTCACCAACATCGACTGCGTCCTCATCAGCATCCCCGCCTCCAACAACGACTTCTGCTCCATGGACCGCTTCCTCTACGACCGTTGGATTTTGTGGTGATTTTGACAGCCACGAGAAGGAGATGGAGTGATGGGCACTGTTCACTGTGAACCGAAGTTTTCCACGTTTGAGCACACTTTTTGTAACCAGTTTTGAGCACTGTGCGACATGCTATAACTTTACCGGCTTCTTCTTCTTCTTCTTCTTCTTCTTCTTCTTCTTCTGCGTTCATGAGCTGAAACTCTCACGTACACTCGCGTTTTTGCAGGAGTGGATTTTAACGTGTATGCCCGTTTTTATCCTGTCATTTAGGCAGCCATACGCCGCTTTCGGAGGAGAACTTTACTGGCAAAAGTAAATAGTGTTTACAATGTGTGCTACTTTTGCAAGTAGAATTATACGTGTAGTATTCCACACGGTGTTCACCACTGCTCACAAAAAAAGTGTGTTCAAAAGTGGAACACTCCAGTTTGGTGTGTTGATGTGCGAATGAAATCGAACAATTAATACATAAATTTATCAAAGCTTTATAAAATCACCACGGAAATCTGCCAGGGTGTTGGTTTTTGGTACGTGACCAAGTGGGGGGGGGGGGGGGGGTCTGTGATTTTATCCTATGTTAAAGCCTGGCCAGATGTGATATGGTGTGCAGGCCAGTTTTCAAGCGAAGTTGTGTGTCTTAAGTGTATGCAGTGAACTGGCAAAAAATGACTATGACTACAAAAATTGACCAATGCCCTTCGAAGAGCATTATTTTGCGGGCTTGTGCTCTGGATAGATAGATAGATAGATAGATAGATAGATAATTTATTGCCAAGTGTACAATACATGAATGAACATAAAAAATACACGAGGAAAGCAGCTTGCTGTGTGATAAAAACCAAAATAGCATTCATACATCACTGGCGCATAGCATCATACATACATGGGTAAGACAATTTGGTATCACAGTAACTAATACATACACTATACAGACATGGTGAGAACTATGAAACTCTAAGAGCTATCGGAACCACAATAAAAGTACGCAGAATAAGATAGGACCCCCCCCCCCCCCCCACTATCAACTACTGTAAGAACTGAACATGTTCCATACTGATAAAATGTACCTCTAAAACAGCACATAAAAATAAACTCTTCCAACACATCACAGTGGTTAAAGAACGACTAAAACTACTAAAACATACTAGATGTGTATTCCGGTAATATAACCAGCTGCTAAAACATAGTCTGGCTTCATCGCGTCACAGTGGTGTCACCATACTAAAACCCACTCTATATATCACAGTATGTAATGTCAGCTACTAAAACCATACTCCTAGAGCATCCTAAAACGTGTCACAATCTGTAGAGTTCATTTACCGGTTATTAAAAGCCAGGACAGCCTGGGGGTAGAAACTGTTTCTGAGTCTTGCCGTACGGCATCTGAGGGTTCTGAGCCTGCGCCCCGAGAGCAGAGGCTGGAAGAGATGACCAGCCGGGTGTGTGGGATCCTGCATGATGGACCTACATTTCCTCATCATGCGCAGGATGTGAAGGGAGTCTATAGATACGTGGTCTCATGAGGTTATTGTAATAGATTTAGATTACGTCCGAGTGTTTATATGATGATTCTCAATGTCTGTGATATTACTTCGTGTATTTGAGTTCTTGTTGTGTTTTTTTACGCTGAATTGGCTTTGTTTTTTGAAATACTTCAGCACTGCCAAGTCGAAAAATAAAGGTTGCATTTACTCTGTCGCACGTGTTTATGTGTGTCTGTTTCTGTGTGTCTCTTTGTCAAATCAAGTTATAATCTTGCCTTCAATCAAATGTTAATGAATCTTGTTGAGCTATCTACTTATCTACTGTGCCTTTCAATTTATCTTGTTCATCTGCTCTGTCAGTACATCTTTAAAGCTTCGTACACAGTAACAAGTCTCAAAGAATCACTAGAACACAATACCGGCGGTACAAGTACCACTCACAAAATAATGCGTAGAAAAGACAATGATGACTCACGCTGAAGCCTTGAAAATAAACATCTGTACAAGCAACAGCAACAACATCATAGATAACAGAAAATGCGAAGAAAAGACAATGATGACTCACGCTGAAGCCTTGAAAATAAACATGTGTACAAGCAACAGCAACAACATCATAGATAACAGAAAATGCGAAGAAAAGACAATGATGACTCACGCTGAAGCCTTGAAAATAAACATCTGTACAAGCAACAGCAACAACATCATAGATAACAGAAAATGCGTAGAAAAGACAATGATGACTCACGCTGAAGCCTTGAAAATAAACATCTGTACAAGCAACAGCAACAACATCATAGATAACAGAAAATGCGAAGAAAAGACAATTACAAACCAGGTTAAGCTCGTGAACAAATAGTTAAGTCGCTTATCTCTGCTAGGTCAATATACCATTTTACAAGACTACATAGCCTAATATACGCACTTACTGTACGGTAGTTCTAAAGCTCTGTGCTTTTGGTACTACGTACTTATCCTTCTCAAACTGATCAAGAACTATACCAGTACACAACAACAATGTCGTCTCGGTGTTTTCTCAGTGTTCTTCTCCTATTCTTGCTACCAACCCTGGGTGTTTTGTCCTCTCCACCCAACATCGTGGTGATCCTGGCCGATGATCTCGGGTGGGCGGATGTCGGGTGGAACAATCCGGGTATCCACACACCCACCCTGGACCGGATGGCGAGGGAGGGGGTGATCCTGAACCAGTCGTACGTACAGTCCACATGCTCCCCTTCCCGGGCCGCCTTCATGTCGGGTAGATACCCCTATCACATGGGAATGCAGGTGAGCTGTAAGAGAGAGAGAGAGAGAGAGAGAGGAGGGGGAGTGAGAGAGAGGAAGAGAAGGAAAAAGAGACAGAGACATGCACAGAGAGAGAGAAAATATGAAGGTGGGTGTGTGTATGCGTGCGTGCGTGTGTGTGTGTGCGTGCGCGCGTGCGTACATGAGTGTGCGTACATGCGAGCGTGCGTGCGATCGTGTGTGTGTGTGTGTGCGCGCGTGTGTATAAAATAAGTTCGCATGGAGGATGTATCGACGATGAGTTACGTTGTCGATGGTGTTTCCACAGCAACAGTAGCGTTTTTCAGAAAATTCTCGTCCCGTGGCTTTGTTGGTCGTTGACTTCAAACAGTTTTGTTCGGTAATCTAGATATTCCTTAAAAGTGAAGACAAAGCAGCGGCAGCAGCAGCAACAAAAAACACATCCACGGATCTCCTTTCTTAGTTTCTTTGTTTCTTTCCTTGCTTCTTTCCTATTTTGTCTTTGTTTTTTTTTTCTTTTCATCTTTCTTCCTTTCTGCTTTATTTCTCTTTTTCTTTCTTTCTTCCTTCCGTTGGGATCCTTTCTTTCTTTCTTTTCTTTGCCCTCCCCCAAAATAATCAACGTAAAATTCAACTTACAGCTTCATTTCCTCACAAGTGTTAGCATTGTGTGGTCACAGAGCCGATCATGGAAGCAGATGTTTCCTGGTAACCATGCCATCCTGCCCCAGGTGTTTCCGCAAATGAAGCCATGTTCAAATTTGTGTTCACTGCAAAGCATTGTGGTTTTGAGGAAGAAAAAGAAGTTTAAGAAACAATCAGGTTTCACCAGACAAAGCCGTTATCAAATTTAAGTCTGCTGTATTGATGAACAAACAGGCAATGCGGTGTGATACCCAATAACCAAAAGCTGACTCAACATTCAAAAAGGAAAAGGTTGTTTTTCTGTTCAGCACTGCTTGGCACGAATGGTAAGGAGAGAATTGGAACACATACTGCAGACAATAAAGTCACGAAGAAGCTGCAGGGTCCCAAATGTGGAGTTTGTCTCACTCTTACAAAAATAGTTCTTTCGCATAATTTCCATCAGCATCGAGTGATCATGGCCGGATGCAAGCAGTATCCTCCTGATGATACGCCAATTCTGCCCAAGGCGCTTCGTTGCATGACATTTTATCAAGATTGCAATGCAGTGGTATATGACCTTTAAACTGGAAGTTTCTTTTTACATTTAGTCAAGTTTTGACTAAATGTTTTAACATAGAGGGGGAATCGAGACGAGGGTCGTGGTGTATGTGGGTGTGTGTGTGTGAGTGTGAGCGTGTGTGTGTGTGTGTAGAGCGATTCAGACTAAACTACTGGACCGATCTTTCTGAAATTTGACATGAGAGTTCCTGGGAATGATATCCCCGGCTATTTTTTTCTTTTTTGCGATAAATGTCTTTGATGACGTCATATCCGGCTTTTTGTAAAAGTTGAGGCGGCACTGTCACACCCTCATTTTTCAATCAAATTGATTGAAATTTTGGCCAAGCAATCTTCGACGAAGGCCGGACTTCGGTATTGCATTTCAGTTTGGTGGCTTAAAAATTAATTAATGACTTTGGTCATTAAAAATCTGAAAATTGTAAAAAAAATATTTTGTTATAAAACGATCCAAATTTACGTTCATCTTATTCTTCATCATTTTCGGATTCCAAAAACATATAAATATGTTATATTTGGATTAAAAACAAGCTCTGAAAAATAAAAAAAATAAAAATTATGATCAAAATTAAATTTCCAAAATCGTTTCAAAAACTATTTCATCTTATTCCTTGTCGGTTCCTGATTCCAAAAACATATAGATATGATATGTTTGGATCAGAAAGTTTAAAACGAAGAGAGGTACAGTAAAGCGTGCTATGAAGCACAGCGCAACCGCTGCCGCGCCATTCAGGCTCGTCACTTTCACTGCCTTTTGCACTAGCGGCGGACTACGTTCAGTTTCATTTTGTGAGTTCCACAGCTTGACTAAATGTAGTAATTTTGCCTTACGCGACTTGTTTCTACTTCTTCTTCAGCAGTCATGTTATCATCATTGGATGGAACAGTTTTGCCGACGATCAGCCCATCCCTGCTGAAGTACATGTACTTATACGTACATACGAAGTTGTTAGTCAAAATCCCTGCCCTTTTTAATGAGAACTAACAAGCCGCGTACGCAAGGCGAAAATACAACATTTGGTCAAGCTGTCGAACTCACAGAATGAAACTGAACGCACTGCATTTTTTCACCAAGACCGTATACTCGTAGCATCGTTAGTCCACCGCTCGTGGCAATGGCAAACCAGAATAGCGCGGGAGTGGTTGCGCTGAGCAGGATAGCACGCTTTTCTGTATCTCTTCTTTTTAACTTTCTGAGCTTGTTTTCAATCCAAACATATCATATCTACATGTTTTTGGAATCAGGAACAGACAAGGAATAAGATTAAATAATTTTTAAATCGGTTTCGGAAAATTAATATTAATCATGATTTTCATATCTTTTATTTTCAGAGCTTGTTTTGTATCCGAATGTAACATATTTATATGTTTGTGGAATCAGAAAAGGATGAGAAATTAGTTAAAATTGTTTTTGGATCGTTTTATTAAAAAATAATTTAATTACAATTTTCAAACTTTTTATGACCAAACTCATTAATAAATTTCTGAGCCTCCAAGCTGAAATGCCATACCAAAGTCCGGCCTTTGTCGAAGATTGCTTGGCCAAAATTTCAATGAATTTCATTGACAAATGAGGGTGTGACAGTGCCGCCTCAACTTTTACAAAAAAGCCGGATATGACGTCATCAAATAGATCTGTCAAAAAAAATGGAAAACAAATCTGGGGATATTATTTCCAGGAACTCTCACGTAAAGTTTCATGAAGATTGGTCCAGTAGTTTACTCTGAAGCGCTCTACACACACACACACACACACACACACACACACACACACACACGCACAAACACACACACACACACACATACACACACACACACACACACACACACACACACACACACACATACACCGCGACCCTCGTCTCGATTCCCCCTCTATGTTAAAACATTTAGTCAAAACTTGACTAAATGTAAAAAAAGGTTACGGATGAGCCGAGTTCCCAGTTCACAAAAGAGAGCTAAACACAACATTTAACGGAGTACTTTCTTCCAGAATTTAGTGATCATGGCTAGATGGAAGCAGTACTTTCTGTGTTAGGTCATGTCGAAATTCCAGTTCCATTTTAAGAGCAAAAAGACAACGCAAAGTATTTCATGGTTTTCCCCGTTCAGCATCGTGTAATCATGACCGGATGAAAGCAGTTCCTTCCTGGTAATCAGCCCATCCTCCCCGAGGTGCTTGAACAGCAGATGACGTTCTTTCACAATTCCTGTCCATTTTTATGAGAAAACATGTTACAAAGAGTGTGCTTTCCAGTACACAAAAGAGAGGTTACACAGTGTAAACAAAAAAATGTCTATTTATTTCTCACTCAGAATCGCTTAGGCGGACGAAGTTTTTCTCTTCAGAATTCCTGTCCATTTTAAAGGCATACTAACGCACTCCCGTGTTTACAAAGTGTAGTTTGCCCACAATCGATGTCAAACGCACCATAAGACCATATAATGACGATACGTCACCATGCGCGGACCATAATATATGCATTACAGCTTGTTCTAGCCTCTGAAAAAGTGAGGATGTCAACAAAGCCGCGGTGTTCTCTCCCTTGCATCAACGTTACATGTGTTGCCAAATCTATAAATAGGACGATCCAGATCAAAATGAAAATTCAAATATCTCAACATTTAAGGGGTCCTAGACCACAATATTTTGCAGGGAACTTAATTTAGTCTGTCTCCAGCTGTTGGTAAAGCAATTAGCGTGTATAGTCATCGAGTACATATGGCTTTAATGAGAACACAGTGCTGTTTCCAGTACACGAAAGAGAGTTTACACGGTGTAAACAAAAACCTTTATTTTTCACTCAGCATCGTGTGATCATGCCTGGCGGAAGCAGTATCTTAATTCCTGTTAATCAGCCCATCCAGGCCCGAGGAGTTTCAGCACATGAAAGTTATGTCAAAATGTATACATGTATGAGTTTACGAGAAGACAGGTTACAGAGTGCATTACTAACTGCACAAAATTAATCAGGACACACACAAAGGAAAACTAAAAAAACCTTTCTTTTATCATTTGAGCATCGTGTGAAAGCAGCACCTTCCGTGTTAAGTTCTGTCAAAATTCTAGTTCCCTTTTATAAGAACAAACAGGCTATGCAGAGTGTTTTATGGTAACCCAAAAGAGCGTGAAACGTGAAATCTCGCCCCCTTGTTTTCCCATCCAGCATCGCGTGATAATGGCCGGATGGAAACAGTACCTTCCTGATGATCAGCCCATCCTACCCGAGGTATTGCACAAGATGGGATACGCCACACATGCCATCGGCAAGTGGCACCTCGGTTATTGTGCCTGGCGCTACACCCCCACCTACCGCGGGTTCCAGTCCTTCTACGGGTTTTACGAAGCTCTGGAGGACTACTATAACCACACGGGGCATCAGGATGCTTATGACTTCAGGTGGAGAGTGACTGTGGCAGGAAGGGTGTTGGGGGTGTCCGGAAGGTTCTTTGCGGGGTTGACGGAGTTGGTGCTTAATTGCTTGTCTCTCTTGCTCTCGTCTTCTCTCCCAAGTCCTTATTTTATCACTATTTTTTACTTGAAAATTTATTTCAATCAGTTGCTCGTCATTCACTGAAAGTCACCATTATCATCAGTTCCCTGACTGTCGCAGTCTTATGGAGGGGGGTGGGGTGGGAGAGAGAGAGAGGGGGGGGGGAGGGAGAGAGAGAGGGGGGGGGTCAGAGAGCCAGACTGATTCTGTTGCAGTGATGGTGGGGTGGGAGAGAGAGAGAGAGAGAGAGGGGGGGAGGGAGAGAGAGAGGGGGGGGGGTCAGAGAGCCAGACTGATTCTGTTGCAGTGATGGTGGGGTGGGCTGGGGTTGGGTGGGTGTGCGGGGCAAGCATGACACATGTTTCTCTGTATTTAATAGTAAAAAGATTGATTATCTGACACGTATTTCCTAGAACCTCAACAAGAATGTGCAGTCTCCATTAACCATTCTTTTTGATTTGATTTTACACCACCAGAGATAATGACCAGGTAGACCGAACTGCGATTGGACATTATTCAACCCACCTGTTTGCCAACCGAGCCACGAGAATCATTAACGAGCATGACGTCACTCAGCCTCTCTTCCTGTACCTGTCTTTTCAGGCTGTCCACGGTCCTTTACAGGTGCGTGAGTAATTGAAGGGGAGATTTATGTGCAGACCTGCTAGTGACTTAACCCCCTTCGTGTGTACACGCAAGCACAAGACCAAGTGCGCACGGAAAAGATCCTGTAATCCATGTCAGAGTTCGGTGGGTTATAGAAAGCATGCCTCCCCCGAAATCAGCGTATGCTGCCCGAATGGCGGGGTAAAAACGGTCATACACGTACATATCCATTCGTGCTAAAAACATGAGTGAACGTGGGAGTCTAAGCCCATCAAAGAAGAAGAAGAAGGAGAGATCAAGAATCCCACTGAGTAAAGGAAACAAAGTTTTAAAACTGAGGAAAAGCATACATACGAGTATGTCTCTTATTTTAGTGTCCAGCTGTTTTTCTGTTGTGACTCTCAACAGGTTTGTAAGCGTGTCTGTCTGCCTGTCGGCCTGAGAGTGTGTTTCTCTGTTTGCCTGAATACTTCCATGCTTGCTTGCTTGTTTTTCTGTCTGTCTACCTGCCTACATCATGCCTGAATGTGTTTTGTATGTATACATTCTGTATGCACGCGTGCGCGCGTTCATGTCTGTCTGTTTGCAGGACCGTCTGTCTGTCACACTGTGTCGTTTTGAATGTGATTAACATTTTGTTAGTATGAGTATGACGATGTAGACAGCTCAACATTCATGCATTTCTGTCTGAAGGAATGTATGCTCAATGTCTCACGAAATATATAGATATGTTGGTATGTAGTCAGCAACTGTTCTTGCTGCAAGCTCGCCGTTTTGGGGGGATTTTTTTTTGGGGGGAGGGTACATATGTTATGGGGGGGGGGGGAATCTTATAGTGTGCGGATTGCAATACTACATAATTATTCCCTACCAGTTTTAGGGTCCTTAGTCACTTGGTAAAGCTTAACTTTTTAGAGTAATTTTTTTCTCTCCAGGTCCCCCAGTGGTACGTAGACACGTACTGTTCGCACGTGCCGGCCAGCGACAGCAAGCGCAGACTCAAGTGCGGGATGATCGCCGCCATGGACGAGGCCGTGGCCAACGTGACAGACGTCCTTCACCAGCGGGGCCTGCTCAACAACACCTTCCTGCTCTTCTTCTCCGACAACGGCGGCCCGGTCAACATGGGCGGCAGCAATTGGCCGCTGAGGGGCTCCAAGACCACGCTGTGGGAAGGCGGCACGCGCTCGCCCTCCTTCGTCTCCGCCCCGGGCTTGCTGCACAGGACAGGCTACACCTACCAGGAGATGATCCACGTCAGCGACTGGTTCCCCACCTTGGTGGAGGCCGCTGCGGATGGCAATGACACCGCCCGCGATATCCCCACCAACATCGACGGCGTCAGTCAGTGGCGCAACCTGCTGGCCGGCTCCTCGCCCGGACCTCGCACCGAGTTCGTCTACAACTTTGACGACCTCTTCAACAACTCCGCCATCCGCCAGGGGCCCTACAAGCTGGTGCA
The DNA here is from genome assembly GCF_037325665.1 of Littorina saxatilis. Classification (NCBI taxonomy): domain Eukaryota; kingdom Metazoa; phylum Mollusca; class Gastropoda; order Littorinimorpha; family Littorinidae; genus Littorina; species Littorina saxatilis. The sequence goes on from NC_090261.1 coordinate 34,729,642, forward strand.
TCATCACCCGGGCAACCCGGACGGCTGGTTCGCTCCCTCGGAGATGAAGGACGCCACCACTGTCAACCTGACGTCCCCGACGGGTCACCCCGAGTACATGCTGTTCAACTTGCTGCAGGACCCGCTGGAGAAGACGGACGTGAAGGACGTGGAGCAGGAGGTGTTCCAGAGACTGAAGGCCAGAATGGCGCAGTACAGGCAGTCCATGGTGCCCGCTGTCTTCCCGGGATACACAGAGGCCTCCACACCCAGCAAGTACTTCAACAACGTCTGGTCGCCTGGATGGTGCTGAGCATGAGATTGATTGGCAAACTCGTAATTGAATCATGTACGACTAGACTGTTTGTGTGTGTTTTGGTAGAGAGTCTTTCTGACCACACCTTTTGGGGAAGTATTTTCGGGTAGCGGCCCTACCTCAACAACGTCTGGTCGCTTGGCTGGTGAGGAGCAGTTAGGATTACTCGGCAAATCCACGATGGGGTCTTTGTGTGTGTGTATTTGTGTGTATTTTATTCGAATTAGAAGGATTCCGAGCACACCTTTAGAGGGGGGAAGTTTTGGATGGTAAGGGGAAGTTGTTGTTGGTTTAAGTATTCGATGAAATCTTTTTGTGTGTGTATGTGTGTATTTTATTGGAATTGGAATGAGAGGCATCATGGCACATCTTTTGGGGAGATTTTGTCGGGTTGCAATTAGTTCAACATTCTCTGGTCGCCAGGAGTCCGGGAATAGGATGGGCTTTTCTCTCGGTTATTTTATAGGTTATTAATGGATTAATTAATTAAGCTCATTATTTATTTATTTTACCTTGCCTCGTCTTGTCAGGGTTTTTTTTTGGTTTTTTTTTCAAATCACAAGAAACGTCTCTAGTATTTGGGACAAATGACTGGTCTTACTTGGCAATGTGTGTTTCCCCTGGTTTAGAATAAGCATTGGAAAGTAAAGCTTTGCTGAGATACGGAAACAAAACGGCGAAGCTCTAAAATTCTTGTAAAATATTATGTGTGATCATGTAAATAAATGTCGTGGTTCCAGAAACGTATTCAAGAGAGAGAGAGAGAGAGAGAAAGAGAGAGAGAGAGAGAGAGAGAGAGAGAGAGACAGAGAGACAGACAGACAGACAGACAGACGGACGGACAGACAGACAGACAGACAGAGACAGACACACACACACACACACACACACACACACACAGACAGAGATGAGCGAGAGAACGTGGCTTGTGGCCTTAACCTTTCATCTTGGAGGACGGTTGGAGGATGCATTTTCAATGTCTGTCCATTACATTCAAATTCACCCCATCACAGTCTGAAACGCATTCCTATTTTCACGAAATGTTTTCTTCATAGTAGGTGCGCATGAACGATGTTGTATCTGTCACTTGTATAGGTACCCACACAAACACACAAACACAAACACAAAAACGCACACACGCTATCACATACACACACACACACACACACACTCACGCACGCACACACACACACACACACACACACGCACACACACACATACACACACACACACACACATGTGAAGACGCACGCACACATACATGTGTGCGTGTATTTACACATACATCCAAATCGTTCATACAACTGCGTTCATGATTTCGTTTATTAGAAAATTAATAACAGAGGGGAAAACAGGAAAGTGGTTTTTTCTTCCTCTCTATGTAAAAGAAAAGATTCTACGTCATAGAATTAGAACAGATTCGACTTTCAGTGACATGGTTTTGATACATGTAACATGATCGACGCACCTATCACACATGCGACGATGCACGACATACACCACGAGCTGATAAAGTCGGTCATCTTTACATTTCTCCGATATACAAAAGCATTAATCATTATACTATTATATAGCTTACTAACCAACAAACCAGTCTACCGAGCGGCCAACTCAAGACTTAATTTCAATCATGGGTGCTCTAGGGGTATGGCAAGAAGAAAACAGTCAGAAATGACAACAAAAGAATTTTATCATAAACAATCAAGATCACTGCGAAACTGACCCATGAAAAAGGAAAATAAAACTTAAATGTTCAAACTAACAAACAAACACACACAGCACACAGATTCGAAACAATCAAGATCACACCGAAATCTAACTCAGCACACACACAAAAATAAAATAAAAAAGAAAATAATACATACATGAACAAACAAACGAACCCGACGGCAAATAAGAGCGCACTGATTCGAGACCCCCCCCCCCCCCCCCTCTTCCCCACCGCTAGAAATGGTGTCTTTCTCATGACTTTGTCGAGTTAATACTCATGTCATCCTGGCGACCAAAAAGTGCTGGAAGACTTGCAACCAAAAAACCAACCCCCTCCCCACAACACCCCTTTCCTCCATCCCCCTTTACAAAACGTCCCCTCTAAAGATATGCTCGGAACAACTAATTCTACTAAAACACACACACAAGCAGTCGTGAAAGAGTCCATCATGGAATAATCTCAAACGGCTGAGAACCAGCCTGGCGACCAGAAGATACTGGATTACTTGCGATCGGACAACCACTAATCCTTCCCAAACTGTCACCCCCCCCCCCCCCCCCTAAACATGTGCTCTGAATTATTTTTATTCCTTTAAAGCATACACACACAAACAGTCGTACATGATTCAATTTCGAGTTTGCCAATCAATCTCATGCTCAGCACCATCCAGGCGACCAGACGTTGTTGAAGTACTTGCTGGGTGTGGAGGCCTCTGTGTATCCCGGGAAGACAGCGGGCACCATGGACTGCCTGTACTGCACCATCCTGGCCTTCAGTCTCTGGAACACGTCCTGCTCCACGTCCTTCACGTCCGTCTTCTCCAGCGGGTCCTGCAGCACGTTGAACAGCAGGTACTCGGGGTGGCCCGTCGGCGACGTCAGGTTGACAGTGGTGGCGTTCTTCATCTCCGAGGGAGCGAACCAGCCGTCCGGGTTGCCCGGGTGATGATGCACTAGCTTGTAGGGCCCCTGGCGGATGGCGGAGTTGTTGAAGAGGTCGTCAAAGTTGTAGACGAACTCGGTGCGAGGTCCGGGCGAGGAGCCGGCCAGCAGGTTGCGCCACTGACTGACGCCGTCGATGTTGGTGGGGATATCGCGGGCGGTGTCATTGCCATCCGCAGCGGCCTCCACCAAGGTGGGGAACCAGTCGCTGACGTGGATCATCTCCTGGTAGGTGTAGCCTGTCCTGTGCAGCAAGCCCGGGGCGGAGACGAAGGAGGGCGAGCGCGTGCCGCCTTCCCACAGCGTGGTCTTGGAGCCCCTCAGCGGCCAGTTGCTGCCGCCCATGTTGACCGGGCCGCCGTTGTCGGAGAAGAAGAGCAGGAAGGTGTTGTTGAGCAGGCCCCGCCGGTGAAGGACGTCTGTCACGTTGGCCACGGCCTCGTCCATGGCGGCGATCATCCCGCACTTGAGTCTGCGCTTGCTGTCGCTGGCCGGCACGTGCGAACAGTACGTGTCCACGTACCACTGGGGGACCTGGCGACAGAGAATGTGTCAAGTGCAATATTTTTTATATTTTTTTTTATAGAATCTTATGTCTTAATATGGCTATAACGGGTTGGTTTGTAAGCACATGGCAATATAAAAATACGGACATACTATTACGAGGTATTAGGGAAAAAAGACGAGTTTTCAGCGCATTCGGCAGTTATTGGCTGCAAATACAAACACTTTGGGTTTAGGTCGTAGACGTATAAAGACAGAAACAGCGGACATGTGGTCAGACTTTAGTTACCTGCAAAGGACCATGCACAGATTGAAAGGACAGGTACAGGAAGAGAGGCTGAGTGACGTCATGCTCGTTAATGATTCTCGTGGCTCGGTTGGCAAAGAGATGAGTGGAGTAGTGACCAACAGCAGTACGGTCCACCTGGTCATTATCCCTGTAGACAAACAAAAATGGGATGTACAGTAAAAATAATGAACTGTATAAAATTGACAAGACTCTTTACAATCGGGAGATAAGACCGCTGTTTTGTTGATTACCAACTGGAGCCCATTGTGTCTGGTGTAAAGTGAAGACAAATTGACAAGACTCTTCACAATCATTAGACAAGACCGGTGTTTTGCTGATTACCAACTGGTGGCAGTGCACTTTGTGTCTGATGTCAAATGAAGGCAGAAAGCCTGTTTCGTAATGTATTCCATATGTACTGGTAGTACGTATGAAACAAGCATGTTCTCTAATGTGAGAAAACAACCTTTAAAATGGTGACTAATATGGTTATCAATGCCGGAAAAGTCGATCAAGATAACTGTGTTTAAGTACCCTCACGAATAAAGTTGAACCGCCTTTGCCTAAAGACAGTGGTGGTTTTTTTTTAGTAATGATAACAACATTATATAAACCATATTGCCCCTTTTTCTCCTGAACAAATTGATTTTGTTAAAGATTTCTTCCAAGCGCATGACTTACAACTTGAAGGAGCGTAGTTAAAGGCACACTTCTAAACATTCGGGTCGCCGTTTCTAATCTGACCATGCTTTTACATGGGATATAACCATCCCTCCACTTGGCCACATGCCAAAATAAACAGCCTGGGTGAATTCTGTGCACATTGGGATTATGCTTTATTATTTACTTAATCTAATTTATTACCAAAAAGCCACGAGTGGCGTAAGAAACAAATTCATCCAAAAAATGTCAACTCACCACAGAAAGCAGTCTATTTTATTTTTATTTTTTGTATGTGACCAAGTGGAAGGATGGTCTTATCCCCTGTACAAGCCTGGCCAGATCTGAGACGGTTAGCTAAGCTGTTTACACGGGGAGGAGTGTGCCTTCAAAACAAGAAATTCCTCCGAGGTAGGAAAAACACCCCCGTCCTTACCATTCTCACTGCCACCAACTGAGAAGGTTATTTCCCTTTGACCATTAATATGTCCCTCTATAAGTCCTTGTAGAATCTTAATCCACCAATAACTCCCTAACCGTGTGTTTGACTGGTCCCAATTTTTGTAAGGACCGTCTCAGGAATGTATAGAACCTGTTCACCAAGTTTGGTGACGATCGGTCCGTTCATTCTTGAGATCTATATGCGAACACAAACAAACAAACAAACACATCGACCGAATCCTATACACACCCCTATACCGGGGGTGTAATAAAAAGCAATAACTGCTCAGGCAAGGCTAGAAGAAGTTGACACAGATTTACCTAAAGTCATAGGCTTCCTGCTGGCCGGTGTGGTTGTAGTAATCTTCCAAGGCGTTGTAAAACCCGTAAAAGGACTGGAACCCGCGGTAGGTGGGGGTGTAGCGCCAGGCACAATAACCGAGGTGCCACTTGCCGACCATGTGAGTGGCGTAGCCCATCTTGTGAAGCACCTCGGGCAGGATGGGCTGATCGTCAGGAAGGTACTGTTTCCACCCGGCCATGATCACGCGATGCTGAATGGGGGAAACAAGGGGCAGAGATTTCATGGCTTACGCTTCTTTTGGTTACCATGAAACACTCTGCATAGCCTGTTTGCTCTAAAAAAAAAATTTTAAAAAAAGAACTGGGATCTTAACATTACTTCACGCGGAAGGTACTACTTCCATCCGGTTATGATCACACACCGTTGAATTAAACACATTAAGTGTAAACCATACTGTAAATCCTGTTTTCTAATTCAATGCACAGGAATTTTGACACAACTTCATCAACTTCATCTCGCGTTGAAGCACCTTGGGCAGGATGGGCTGATCATCAGGAAGGAACTGCTTCGACCCAACCATAATTACACGATGCTAAGTGGTAGAAAAAAGAGAAAAGGAAAACAAGTCGCGTAAGGCGAAAATACAACATTTAGTCAAGTAGCTGTCGAACTCACAGAATGAAACTGAACGCAATGCCATTTTTCAGCAAGACCGTATACTCGTAGCATCGTCAGTCCACCGCTCATGGCAAAGGCAGTGAAATTGACAAGAAGAGCGGGGTAGTAGTTGCGCTAAGAAGGATAGCACGCTTTTCTGTACCTCTCTTTGTTTTAACTTTCTGAGCGTGTTTTAATCCAAACATATCATATCTATATGTTTTTGGAATCAGGAACCGACAAGGAATAAGATGAAAGTGTTTTTAAATTGATTTCGACAATTTAATTTTGATAATAATTTTTATATATTTAATTTTCAGAGCTTGTTTTTAATCCAAATATAACATATTTATATGTTTTTGGAATCAGAAAATGATGGAGAATAAGATGAACGTAAATTTGGATCGTTTTATAAATTTTTATTTTTTTTACAATTTTCCGATTTTTAATGACCAAAGTCATTAATTAATTTTTAAGCCACCAAGCTGAAATGCAATACCGAAGTCCGGGCTTTGTCGAAGATTACTTGACCAAAATTTCAACCAATTTGGTTGAAAAATGAGGGCGTGACAGTGCCGCCTCAACTTTCACGAAAAGCCGGATATGACGTCATCAAAGACATTTATCAAAAAAATGAAAAAAACGTTCGGGGATATCAATCCCAGGAACTCTCATGTAAAATTTCATAAAGATCGGTCCAGTAGTTTGGTCTGAATCGCTCTACACACACACACAGAGACAGACAGACAGACAGACACACACACACACATACACCACGACCCTCGTCTCGATTCCCCCCTCTACGTTAAAATATTTAGTCAAAACTTGACTAAATATAAAAAGCATTGTGTTTTGTCCTTTGTCGTGTGTTGTGAGCTACACTCCATGGCCTGTTTATTCAAGACAGTGCACCAGAGTGTTGATATTACTTCTGCGTTGAAGCGACTCTGGCGTGTGGAAAATAAGATAATTGAGGGAGTGACTGAACATGTTCGCCAGTGGCTTTATTTTCTGTCATGGATCTGCCATTCCAGTTCAGATGTTGAAAGAGCAGTAACAGGGTAAATAAATAACGTACGCAGATTCCATCAAACAAAATCCCTTAGTTTCAAGCACGCTGTCTGACTGTATGTCTAGGAAGATGTCTGTCTGTTCGTCTGTCTGTGACAGAGAGACACAGAGAGAGAGAGAGAGAGAGAGAGGGGGGGAGGGGGGAGGTGTACATGTGTGTGTCTTTAAGTCTATTTCACCCATCCGCTCATCACCCCTAACCTCCCCCAATTTAAAAACAAGTCGCAAAAGGCAAAATTACTACATTTAGTCAAGCTGTGGAACTCACAGAATGAAACTGAACGCACTGCATTTTTTCACAATGACCGTAGTCCGCCGCTTGTGCAAAACGGAGTGAAACTGACGAGCCTGTTCAGCGCGGTAGTGGTTTCGCTGTGCTGCATAGCACGCTTTTCTGTACCTCTCTTCGTTTTAACTTTCTGAGCGTGTTTTTAATCCAAACATATCATATCTATATGTTTTTGGAATCAGGAACCCACAAGGAATAAGATGAAATTGTTTTTAAATCGATTTCGGAAATTTAATTTTGATCATAATTTTTATATTTTTAATTTTCAAAGCTTGTTTTTAATCCAAATATAACATATTTATATGTTTTTGGAATCAGGAAATAATGTAAAATAAGATAAACGTAAATTGGGATCGTTTTATATAAAAAAAAAATTATTACAATTTTCATATTTTTAATGACCAAAGCCATCAATTAATTTTTAAGCCACGAAACTGAAATGCAATACCGAAGTCCGGCCTTCGTCGAAGATTGCTTTACAAAAATGTCAATCAATTTGATTGAAAAATGAGGGTGTGACAGTGCCGCCTCAACTTTTACAAAAAGCCGGATATGACGTCATCAAAGGTATTTATCGAAAAAAAGAAAAAACTGTCCGGGGATATCATTCCCAGGAACTCTCATGTCAAATTTCAGAAAGATCGGTCCAGTAGTTTAGTCTGAATCGCTCTACACACACACCCGCACAGACAGACACACACACTCACACATACACCACGACCCTCGTCTCGATTCCCCCTCTATGTTAAAACATTTAGTCAAAACTTGACTAAATGTAAAAAGGAGAACAAAAACATGTATAGCTCACCTGCATTCCCATGTGATAGGGGTATCTACCTGACATGAAGGCGGCCCGGGAGGGTGAGCAGGTGGACTGTACGTACGACTGGTTCAGGATCACCCCCTCCCTCGCCATCCGGTCCAGGGTGGGTGTGTGGATACCCGGATTGTTCCACCCGACATCCGCCCACCCGAGATCATCGGCCAGGATCACCACGATGTTGGGTGGTGAAGATAGAATGCCAAGGATTGGTATCAAGAAGATCAGTACACCAAGAAATCCTTCACCGGACATTGTTGTCTTTGTGTATGTAGTTCGTTGTTCGGTTTTGGTAGCAAAGATAGGACGACGTTTTATTTAGCTGCTATATACATATTATAGTTATGAACAGTGGTCTAAACTGGCCTACTCAGCAAAGATAAGAAAAGACTTACGCTCTTTAGAGTTTAATGTATGGCGATGAATATAAGCAACAGAAGCCATTCAGCGATCGTTATTATCTCCCTGTAAACGTTGTGTGTCGTGAAATATGAAAGACAAGACAGTGAAAATCAGTTTATACAAGCTGCCCCCTTCCCCCCCCCCCCCCCCCCCCCCACACACACTTCAAACTTTAAGAATAAGAACATGAAGACCATTTAAAACATAATTTATAAATATGTGTACGCATCTATTAATCTCTACAGGTTTGGGGGGATGGGGGTCATTCTGGGCTGGCCCCTCGATCTTTTATTATTATATGAAGTCTTATATCGCGCGCGTATCTCCAGACTCGGACTCAAGGCGCAGGGATCTATTTTATGGTCTTAGTGTTTGGACATTCTCCGTGTACAATGAAACGTAGATTTACACAGCGCAGTTCATGAGTTCGGTGGTATAATTTGAAAGAGAAGGTATCTTATGTCAGTGGCGTGGTGGTAAGACGTCGGCCTCCTAATCGGGAGGTCGTGAGTTCGAATCCCGGTCGCTGCCGCCTGGTGGGTTAGAGTGGCGATTTTTCCGATCTCCCAGGTCAACTTATGTGCAGACCTGCTAGTGACTTAACCCCCTTCGTGTGTACACGCAAGCACAAGACCAAGTGCGCACGGAAAAGATCCTGTAATCCATGTCAGAGTTCGGTGGGTTATGGAAACACAAAAATACCCAGCATGCCTCCCCCGAAATCGGCGTATGCTGCCTGAATGGCGGGGTAAAAATGGCCATACACGTAAAAATCCACTCGTGCTAAAAACATGAGTGAACGTGGGAGTCTAAGCCCATGAACGAAGAAGAAGAAGAAGAAATGTCAGTTTATTTGCAACGGGTACTCGTTATCTTTATTTTACACAAGTGTCACCTTCTTTAACACAAAAAAGTCTGAGCGCAGAGGAGTATAATTATGTGCTTTTTGGTGGTGCTTTCTGTCTTTCTTGCTTGCTATCTTGCTTTCTTTCCTTCGTTCTGACCTGCTATATTGCAATCCCACTTTCTGTATTTTCTTTATTGTTGTTGTTGATGGACGGATTAATTTGCGATGACTGCACTGTGAACTGGGAGTATTGCGTCTTAAACATTTTCCCTGAGGTCTTCTCAAGTCAGAAACAGATTTTTTTTAAAAAGTCGATTGTCTGAAAAAGAGCACGCCTGCGTATTTGTGCTTATCTCTATTGTATCTGTGTGTCAAGGCCAAGGCTTTTTAAGCACTCTCGGACTTGCTCTTCTTTCAGTACATGGTTTTTCTTAACTGAAAAATAGGGCAAACATCTGTATCTGTATCTGTAGGGTACGTCGCTAGCATCCAGATTTCTGGCTTTGGCGCGACGGGTGGGTGTGCGCAGCGACGTCGTCTAGCGGCGGCTGGTGGTTAGCGCCGACTTGAATGCCTCAGTAGAGTCTGAGTGGACAACTATGTTGTCCAGGTGATTCCAATCTATCATTGTGGATCGTGGGAAGAACGACTGTCTGTATTGTTCGGTGTTGCAGCGTGGTACAGCGAAACATCTGTTGTTGTTTTTTATGTAATTGTCTATGGGGTTGCTACCAACGTAGTCTGCTGTTTGTCTTCTGGGTCGACTGAACAAGGATATGTCATATGATGTCCTAGAAATTGAGCAACTGCGATGCTGGGGTACGATATCACAATCAAACTGTCCCTAAGACTGGGCATAGCCTCTTCCCGGTCAGTCCATATTACTATTAAGCACCTATGCATGCTCCTAATAGGGACCAGTTGTGAATGTGTCTGTTTTGAATTTTTGCTGGATATCTATCAAAGCTAATTCGCTCTAATTAGGCCCAACGGTTAACTAAACTGAGAAGGACTATTAAAGACAAACTGAAACTTCTTCACAAGAAAACAAGCTAGTTATCAGCATGAAACAAAAAGTGGTCTATATTAGGCAACCTTCCCCTACTACAAGTGTTTCGCCCGATAGTGTCGTCAGTTCGCAGTCTTTTTCAGCGGAGCAAAATATTCAAGCTGCAGTAACTGTAGTACGTTATATTACCCCCCCCCCCCCCCCCCCCCCCCCAACCCCACCCCACCCCCTATTCGCCACGACTTGCGCCGGACCACTTTTCGCTAGCGTGCTATACGCCATGTTGTCGTTTATGACAAACTAGATGAATACCCGCTTCGCCGGGTAGCCGGCTTCGCCGGAAAGAAGTAGAGCCGAATACCCGGCTTCGCCGAAGGAAGGGAGATAAACGCGCAAAACACTGGAGAAGATAAGGAAGAGTTGTGGACAGTGACCTTCTAAAAATAGTAACGGGAATATGGATTGAGCGTTGTGGACAGTGACCTTCTAAAAATAGTAACGGGAATATGGATTGACGCCACACGAAGGAAGGCAGATAAACGCAAAACACTGGAGAAGATAAGGAAGAGTTACTGGGAATGGATGTAGTGGATGTACAGAAAAACCAAAATCGGTTCAGCGCTGCGCGCTGAGAGCACGTGTTGAAATATCTCATCGATGAGGTTGTGTCCGGGGTGTAGCTGAATACGGTGTCCACATTTGAAAAAGATCCACCGAGAACTTTGGCCGTGCATCGCGAACAGACAGACAGACAGACAGACAGACAGACAGACACTAGTCGTATATATATATATAGATAGATGTATCGCCGCGCGACCGGCGTGACATTCGCGCGCTTTTCGACCGTGACAAAGCATTCGTCACAGCGGAACCAGCACTTGAAAGCTTGTCATTGGCATTAACCCTTTCGCTGCCAATCAAAACTTCCTGACTGCCAGGGAATATTGGAGTTCGGGGTGTAATAATTCACACAAAAATTTAGCTCCAAACTGGCAGTAGGTAGGAAAGTAAAACCTATGTTATTTTTAAAGGAAATTCAACCAAGAATCTGTTTTTAGTATGTAATCATGGAAATAATGCACAAGTGCAGGACGGGTATACCCGTCCTAAGGCAGTCAAGGGGTTAACGCTCTCTTAATCTCATTTCATAAGCAACACTCCTTTAAAGCCTAAACATACTAACATTTCTCTGAAGCGATGTTTGTAATGCAGGCTTCATGTGCTACCTTATGACCTAAGGCCAGTAAAACCACGGTTCAGATTTACGGCTTCAGATTTTTCTGCACTGAGTATCGGTCATTCTGGTCAACGAAAAACATGCACTCTATGATACAGCAAAAAGTGGTGAGTAAAAAATATACACTGATCCTCTCAAGTTGTTAAAACAGGTCCGGTTAGTGAATCACAAACAGCGAAAAGGGGTAAGTGAAAAACATGCAGTCGCGTTTTCTTTCAATCGTCAAGCCGTTATAAAACTTTTTGTTTATGCTGATACTGCGAAAGTTATGCAGCTAACATCTTTTTTGATTTTAGTTTTTGGTTTTGATCTTTGTTTGTTGTGTTAAGTTGACTGATTGATTACTGGATTGATTGCCTGACTGACAGACACACGGAAAGACTGACATCTTTCAAGTCTGTTTCGTATTTCCTTCTTCGTAGGAAAAAGTGACTTCTTTCGGATAACAGTAGGGGAAGGGCTCCTAATATGGACCGGCTCCTAATATGGACCACCACCAACTAACGGCGCTAGAGCGCTCAAAAAAGTTTTATTCGCTGTATTCACCCTCTTTGGATAACTTGCACATGTATGTCAAAACAGTTGCAGAAACACAAATCTCAAAACCGTTAGGCTTTTTCTCTTTTTTCACTTTTGGCAGCGTTCACTCTAAATTTGCCGCCTAAAACGGACTCGTTTCTGTCTACAGCCAAAGCTTTTATCAAACAGAAATGGCTATATATGACAGCTAAAACCGTATTTGTTACATTTTAGCAGTGTTGACCCCGAGTTTCTACTGCAAACAAAAAATAATAGCAAAATCTCAAAGTATGTGCGAGTCCCCTAATATGGACCACCTTCAACAAATCGAAGAAAATAAAAGCTAAAGGCTATTTTCATTAATTCATTAAGAAGCTTGCTGGTAATAACCTATAACTAGCCCTCGAGATTTAAAAAAAATCCAACGAAAAGTCTTCTTTTCGTGGAAGTTGATAATTTCACTTATTTTCACTCTGTTTTTGATAAGCTTCTTTAGTTTCCTGGTGTGCTTCAAATAATGCTCTCATCAACCCGAAACAGATAAATCTAGAGCATATTTTAATTAGGCTGACTTGTACACTAAGTTGTATCATGTTATTTTGAAATATAGGGGGATTTTTACAGTGATTCGTGAAGGCCGCTTCACTGGTCCATATTAGGCGCCCAGGCTCCTAATATGGACCCTTTGTGATTTTTTCTGTATTTAATTTTTGCTGAATGTGTATCAAAGCTATTTTACTCTAATTAGGCCTAACGGTTAACCTAAGAAAGAAGGACTACCAAGCACAAAATGAAACTTCTTTGCACGAAAACAAGCTAGTTATCAGCAATAAACAAAAAGTGGTCCATATTAGGGGCTCTTCCCCTACAACAGTACCCAATATTGACGGACTGTGTGATGATATCTTCTGCTATGGTCTGTTGAGACAGTAATATCAAAATCGAGACAGGAGGTCGAGATTTTGATATCACTGTCGAAACAGACCAATAGCAGAAGATATTATCACACAGTCCGTCAATGTTAGATATATTGCTATTTCTCTGGACACTTTGTATTCACTGTAAAGAAATTACCAAAGTATTTGTCTCAGTTTTGGCTGTTCCATATCCCTCCCTCTTATTATTATTTCTTTTTGTTCACTCTTTTCTTGTACTTTCCAGTATTTCCAAATGTCTTTTCTTTCAAAAAGTAATTAGTCACTTGCTCAACTAAATTCTGGCGTAATTGCATTTTCATATATATTCCTTTGTTTTTAAATGTAGGTGTCTTTGTTTTTGAAGTGGGGAAGCTATAAAGAGGTCGTTGATATCAAAATTGATATCGACGGAAATGTCGTCGATATCACTTTTGTAATGAGCTCAGTTCTGCCCAATTGACCAATGGAAATCTACGTAACATATGAAATAGCAATATTGTTATTTATAAAACGTAGGAATAAAACTTGTATGAATCTTTGATAATATTAAGAATGTACCAAACCAGGTAACTGTCGTGTTCTCTTTTTGTTTAAATCTTTGATACCATTTGTAATTTGATTTTCGTACAGGAAATTAAGGTACCAATATAAAGCCTATTTTTCAGCTTGTGCTCTAAATGTAACCATACATTGTCATTACTGTGCCCTGACTGCCTGTAGGCTTAGTTTTCCTTATCGGAACATGATTCGAGCGGACTGTTATAAATGATGAAATTGATATGAACACTTTTTTTCAGTGACCTAAGGTTGGTTTATTCGTGGAAGCGCCAAAGCAGCATAGCGAGACAAAGGAACAATTTAGAATGACAACTATCCACATGCAAATTCAGGAGCGCATAGATCTTCAAATAACACCCCCTCTATCCCTGCATCTACCCTGCGCAGCTCTAATTCCTGACACATTATAAAACGGGTGGTTGATGAACAACCTCCTTTCTCAGTGTCTGGTGTCTCGTCAGTTGCAAGACGTCCGTTCCACGGACCAGCTACGACCGAAAGAAGTGATGTGCTAAAGTGCCTGTGGCCTGTTTTATGTACAAGTATATGACTTGTGTTGATCAAAAGCTACGTTGTGGAATTGGAGCGACTGCAAGAAGTGAATTGTGCTGAGATCCAGAGCAAATGGTAGGTTTTCGTTATATATGCTATGCAGACGCACGGACACACTGAAAGGCAATTATTAACCCGTGACGAGTGACGAACTCACTGACAATAGACGAAAACGTAGAAGGAAGCGCACGTACTCACGCACGAACACACATGTGCGCATGCACGCACGCACTGGCACGTACACACGGATATACACACACACGCACACACACACGCGGCACGCACGCCGCACACGCACAAACACACGGGTACGCACAATTACACACACACACACACTAACATAAACACACACACAAACATAAACACACACACACACACACACACACACACATACGCACTCACACACACACACCGTGACTCACACACACACACGCACGCACACGCAAACACACACACACACACACACACACACACACACACATTCAACAATGATACGCATAAACATAGGTATGGCTGATACGAAGGTGGAGTATACCGGTGTGTACGTGCGTGAAAGTTAGTCTCATTTACCACCAGGTGTCAAAAGCAGGTGCTGCATGTACATGATGCATAGTGAACACGAGAGCTGGGAATCCTAAGTTTTGATGGTGCGCGTTATAGCTACCTCCCTGTACCTACCTCTGAGTACTTGACAGCTCGTAAACCATTGTAGAAACCTTTGTTACTTTGAAGATCTTTCCTCGTGGTTTGTAAGCTAGGCGTTATATTGTGCGTTTTGCAAAATGTGTGCAGTTGTCTCAGTGATATTTCTGACAAATCGCGGAATACCAGTACTAGTTCTCCCTCAGAAGAAAATCTTTTTCCCGGGAACCCGTTCTTATCCTTGAAGTTCATCGTGTTTTCTGTGCTAGGCAAAACAATGCATGTGTGTTTGCAAAGTGAAAGTGTTTACTCTGTTCATGAAAAAAGAGAACTTTTTCGAACGTTTTCAATGACTACATTACATTTTTAATTAATATTCTAATTAGATTATTGTTAATTTTTGACCAAAAATGAAGTAATCTTTGATGAATTTTGATGGTTACGTGACTCAAAGCGTTTTCGGCACTGTCGTTTCAAGTGGAGTGTTTCGCCGAACGTGCGTTTCAGTTGTTCACACTCACAACAGTATCGGAGCGTGAAACGCACGCTGAGTGGACCGGATAAGTACACGTTTCCGACTTCATCCTGAGAACTTTAAAGATACCTTCCTTCTCGTCTAAATCTCGTGAACCATGACAGATCCACTGAGGCTCTTGTATTGGATAAAAGCATCCTTCGACTTGGACACACACATGCATCTACCACTTCACTGTTTTCTGATGAGAGTATGAGTGAGAACGTTATTAAGCTATCTTTTAAGTTTTAATAAAGACCTTGGGTGGCAAGGTCCCAAACTTATCGCTGGACTTGTGCACACGCACCCACTTGGTCCCTGGATATGAAGAGACATTGCTGCGGCTGACGCTATTGCTTCTCATATAGCTACTTTATGTTTTTATCAGAACCTTTAAGAATACCATTTTATATCCAAGTATCTCTTATTACCATTTTTAATTAGATGAGCGAGAGTGTGCGGGGGGTGGGAGGGTGGTGAACCACTGTACACAAAGGGAAAGTTTGTGTGCGCGCCTGTGTTTGTTTTTAATCTGAGACAAATGTCGCCAATGTTTTTACAGAGTGACGTTAAAGGCTGCCATATTCGTAGCGTTCATTAATTGATTCATATTGTTTACATGTGCCAATAATGTTATAAAACTGTACCTAAGGGGATATAATAACGATTGGCTGTAGCTTTCGAACACAAAAAAATTATTTCAGTATTGCAAGGTGGTGTTGATAGTGTCGAATGTAAACAGAACAGTCTCAAACGCCATCTTTGGTTTACGAAACGTCACGAAGTGACGTCAACGGTCTAAAAATAGCCCAAGTCCTGGAGAACTGTTGCTAAACAATGCAATAAAGAATTAATTATTTCTCGTAATTGGTATGGACTTCAAACCTAAAACTTTGCAGGAAGCTTAATTTATACATCCCCGCAACGATGGGAAAAGCCCTGGAAGTAATTAAACTAATTAAATAGGACTATGTCAGCCTTTAAATAAACGATTTTACACACATTTTACATACGTGTTAGATCATTTCGTAGCTGACACCTATATGATGTCAATGTGCTTAGTATTTCCGCACAAATTCTCTGCAAAGATGCAGTCAGGCTATTGATCTTGGGGATGTGTCCAAGTGGACGTATGTTCTTATCTCATCTAGGCTTGATATAATGTTTCTACTTTCTTGAAGCTTAGTTGAATACTGTTGCATTTTCATTGTTTGCAGGGTTTTATTTTGTACCGCCTCTCTGTCTCTGTCTCTGTCTCTGTCTCTGTCTCTCTCTATCTCTGTCTGTCTGTCTGTCTGTCTCTCTCA
>NC_090261.1:34748627-34756127 GCF_037325665.1 Littorina saxatilis
ATAACAAATACGGTCTTAGCTGTCATATATAGCAATTTTTGTGTGATAAAAGTTTTGGTTGTGGACAGAAACGAGGCCGTTTTAGGCGGCAAATTTAGAGTGAATGCTGCAAAAAGTGAAAACAAGTCGCGTAAGGCGAAATTACTACATTTAGTCAAGCTGTGGAACTCACAGAATGAAACTGAACGTAGTCCGCCGCTAGTGCAAAAGGCAGTGAAAGTGACGAGCCTGTTTGGCGCGGTAGCGGTTGCGCTGTGCTTCATAGCACGCTTTACTGTACCTCTCTTCGTTTTAAGTTTCTGAGCGTGTTTTTAATCCAAACATATCATATCTATATGTTTTTGGAATCAGGAACCGACAAGGAATAAGATGATTTTTTTTTTAAATCGATTTCGGAAATTTAATTTTGATCATAAGTTTTATATTTTTAATTTTCAGAGGTTGTTTTTAATCCGAATATAACATATTTATATGTTTTTGGAATCAGAACATGATAAAGAATAAGATGAACGTAAATTTGGATCGTTGTATAAAAAATTTTTTTAATGACCAAAGTCATTAATTAATTTTTAAGCCACAAAGCTGAAATGCAATACCGAAGTCCGGCCTTCGTCGAAGATTGCTTGGCCAAAATTTCAATCAATTTGATTGAAAAATGAGGGTGTGACAGTGCCGCCTCAACTTTTACAAAAAGCCGGATATGACGTCATCAAAGACATTTATCGAAAAAAAAATACTTCCGGGGATATCATTCCCAGGAACTCTCATGTAAAATTTCATAAAGATTGGTCCAGTAGTTTAGTCTGAATCGCTCTACACACACACACGCACAGACAGACACACACACACACACACACACACACACACATACACCACACCCTTGTCTCGATTCCCCCCTCTACGTTAAAACATTTAGTCAAAACTTAATGTAACAAGTCGCGTAAGGCGAAATAACAACATTTAGTCAAGAATGAAACTGAACACAATGCTTTTTTCACCAAGACCACATACTCGTAGTTTCGTCAGTCCACCGCTCGTGGCAAAGGCAGTAAAATCGACAAGCCATGCAGAATAGTGCGGTAGTGGTCGCGCTGAGCAGGACAACACGCTTTTCTGTATGTCTATTCTTTTTACATTTAGTCAAGTTTTGACTAAATGTTTTAACATAGAGGGGGAATCGAAACGAGGGTCGTGGTGTATGTGTGTGTGTGTGTGTGTGTGAGTGTGTGTGTGTGTGTGTGTGTGTGTGTGTATGTGTGAGTGTGCGTGCGTGCGTGCGTGCGTGTAGAGCGATTCAGACCAAACTACTGGACCGATCTTTATGAAGTTTTACATGAGAGTTCCTGGGATTGATATCCCCGAACTTTTTTTTCTTTTTTTCGATAAATGTCTTTGATGACGTCATATCCGGCTTTTCGTGAAAGTTGAGGCGGCACTGTCACGCTCTCATTTTTCAACCAAATTGGTTGAAATTTTGGTCAAGTAGTCTTCGACGAAGCCCGGACTTCGGTATTGCATTTCAGCGTGGTGGCTTAAAAATTAATTAATGACTTTGGTCATTAAAAATCTGAAAATTGTAAGAAAAAAACATATCTATAAAACGATCCAAATTTACGTTTATCTTATTCTCCATCATTTTCTGATTCCAAAAACATATAAATATGTTATATTTGGATTAAAAACAAGCTCTGAAAATTAAAAATATAAAAATTATTATCAAAATTAAATTTTTGAAATCAATTTAAAAACACTTTCATCTTATTCCTTGTCGGTTCCTGATTCCAAAAACATATAGATATGATATGTTTGGATTAAAAACACGCTCAGAAAGTTAAAACGAAGAGAGGTACAGAAAAGCGTGCTATCCTTCTCAGCGCAACTACTAAACCGCTCTTCTTGTCAATTTCACTGCCTTTGCCATGAGCATGAGCGGTGGACTGACGATGCTACGAGTACATACGGTCTTGCTGAAAAATTGCATTGCGTTCAGTTTCATTCTGTGAGTTCGACAGCTACTTGACTAAATGTTGTATTTTCGCCTTACGCGACTTGTTAGCTTACTGAGTTTGTTTTTAATCCAAACATATCATATCTATATGTTTTTGGAATCAGGGACTGACAAGGAATAAGATGAAATTGTTTTTAAATCGATTTCGGAAAATTAATTTTAATCATAATTTTTATATTTTTAATTTTCAGAGCTTGTTTGTTTGGAATCAGAAAATGACGAAGAATAAGATGAAATTGTTTTTGGATCGTTTAATAAAAAAATAATTTTAATTACAAGTTTCCGATGTTTAATGACCAAACTCATTCATTAGTTTTTAAGCCACCAAGCTGAAATGCAATACCAAAGTCCGGCCTTCGTCGAAGATTGCTTTGCCAAAATTTCAATCAATTTGATTGAAAAATGAGGGTGTGACAGTGCCGCCTCAACTTTTACAAAAAGCCAGATATGACGTCATGAAAGGTATTTATTGAAAAAATGAAAAAAACGTTTGGGGATATCATTCCCAGGAACTCTCATGTCAAATTTCATAAAGATCGGTCCAGTAGTTTAGTCTGAATCGCTCTACACACACACACACGCACAGACAGACAGACAGACACACACACATACACACACACACACACACACACACACACACACACACACACGACACACACACACACACACACACATACACCACCACCCTCGTCTTGATTCCCCGTCAATGTTAAAACATTTAGTTAAAACTTGACTAAATGTAACCCGTCGCGTAAGGCGAAATTACTACATTTAGTCAAGCTGTGGAACTCACAGAATGAAACTGAACGTAGTCCGCCGCTAGTGCAAAAGGCAGTGAAAGTGACGAGCCTGTTTGGCGCGGTAGCGATTGCGCTGTGCTTCATAGCACGCTTTACTGTACCTCTCTTCGTTTTAACTTTCTGAGCGTGTTTTTAATCCAAACATATCATATCCATATGTTTTTGGAATCAGGAACCGACAAGGAATAAGATGAAATAGTTTTTAAAACGATTCCGGAAATTTAATTTTGATCATAAATTTTATATTTTTAATGTTCAGAGCTTGTTTTTAATCCAAATATAACATATGTATATGTTTTTGGAATCAGAAAATGACAAAGAATAAGATGAAATTGTTTTTGGATCGTTTAATAAAAAAATAATTTTAATTACAAGTTTCCGATTTTTAATGACCAAACTCACTCATTAGTTTTTAAGCCACCAAGCTGAAATGCAATACCAAACCCCGGCCTTCGTCGAAGATTGCTTTGCCAAAATTTCAATCAATTTAATGGAAAAATGAGGGTGTGACAGTGCCGCCTCAACCTTTACAAAAAGCCGGATATGACGTCATCAAAGGTATGTATCGAAAAAAAGAAAATACATCCGGGGATATCATACCCAGGAACTCTCATGTCAAATTTCATAAAGATCGGCCCAGTAGTTTAGTCTGAATCGCTCTACACACACACACAGACAGACAGACAGACACACACACACACATACACCACGACCCTCGTCTCGATTCCCCCCTCTATGTTAAAACATTTAGTCAAAACTTGACTAAATGTAAAAAGAGAAAAAGCCTAACGGTTTTGAGGTTTGTGTTTCTGCAACTGTTTTGACATGTGCAGCGAGGGTGAATACAGCGAATGAAATTGTTTTGAGCGCTCTAGCGCCGTTAATTTGTCAGAACAGGAGGTGGTACATATTAGTAGCCGCTCCATATTAGGAGCCTTTCCCCTACGTGACGTTTAGGGGTGTTCTCAGTGCTGTTATGAAAATAAGTCTGTGTACACTGTCCATATTTTTACACAGCAAATAACTGATCCTGGAGTATGGGCCGTGGTAATTTCAGTGCAGCATAGTGTGAAAAGGTTAAAAACAATAATGTCTGAACTATATCGATCGCTGTTCGAAGTGTAATCGGAAAATCACAACGTCTGTTGTCTCAGCAAGCCCAGAATTGGAAATTTTGAAAACCGAGATCTCGCGACACACAAAAATGCAATGACGTCATATCTCGTTGAAATAGTCCATGACGTCAGGTTCTTTTTGTTTTGCGATTTGGAGTGAAATGCTCAGTCTTTCAGCCATTTCCAGAAAACAGACTTCTAGGGACATTTTAAAGTCCTTGGCAGAAGTTGGTGAGTTTCACAAACACTTTATTCATCAGAATCTATCCGGAGAATTGTCTACCAACGTTATTTACTTTCTTTATTGGCTTTCATTTCGTCGGGGGAAAAATCAGTCTGTTTTACAAACACTGTTATTGTTATCTTGAACTTTAGCGTTGTAAATGCAGGATTTTCAGCGGCCTGGTAGAGTAAGAGCCCCTTTACCTCGGACAAGTTTTCACAACATCCGGAGCATGTTCCACGTTTCCGATCGTATGTGTGTGCTATGCAGCGTGCGCTAAACCATTTT
The DNA here is from genome assembly GCF_037325665.1 of Littorina saxatilis. Taxonomy (NCBI): domain Eukaryota; kingdom Metazoa; phylum Mollusca; class Gastropoda; order Littorinimorpha; family Littorinidae; genus Littorina; species Littorina saxatilis. The sequence goes on from NC_090261.1 coordinate 34,753,062, forward strand.
CTTTCGAAAATACAGCAGAACAATAGTGACTGCGCGTGAGCGAGAAATAAAAAGACCAAAACCTACTGTACTCCCGTGTTTAACGAAGACGATACAAATCACAATTTTCCACGTTTCGACCCTAGGGTCTTTCTCAGGAACACAAAACACGAAACAGAGCGGATAAAAGAAGACGACAGACAACAGAACAGAAAGAAGAACAACAGTTGTCACGATTCACGAACCAAATCAAACGGACAGAGGAGTAAGGGAGGCTATTCTAGATTCAGAAAACGAAAATAAACAAAGGGACTGCATTCATACACTGAGCCCAAAAAGTTAAGGATAATTTTTCAGTGGTATACACCAGATGTTAACCAGCAGTTTTTGGGTCAGAAATTAACGTGTATTTTAAGATTTGTCTTTCTTCTGCTCAAAAATGACTTTCAGGAATCTGAGCAATATTTGGGCATGACGTCACATGTTCGTGACCATGCCTACCCTCAAAAATGGCGTTTTTTGACGGCATGATTCACCATCAACAGTCAAAACGGCGACTTAAACTGAACGATATTTTGCATTTTTTACACCAAAATGTTTATTTGGTGTCTTACCTAACAAGTCATACAAAGTTCGTTCAAATCCGTCGCGCAGTAAGGCTAATCTACCGTGTAAAGGAAAGCGACCACTATCCTGAAAAACAGCAACAAATCCAGGGTTTTTGTGGTGCTTTTGCTGGGTAGCTGCAGTTGATATGCAATACATATAAAACTACAAATAGCAGCCTCTCCAAATTACACAGAACGATGACAAAGACCCTCATCTGGATTCGCGCTAGTACTTGGAGCAAACCGAACCCGAGAATGGACGTTGTAACGGTTTTCCGTTAAAAATTTGCAAACGTTCTTAACGTCCTAGAAACAAATGTGACATGCACGCAATTCTGTGTACTTTGCAAAGAATTGTGCCATTACATGTGTGCCAAGTTTCAGAAACATTCTTTCGTGTGCTCAAAAGATATATAGCCTCATGACTTTGAAGAAATAGAAAGTAAAATCTCACACCGCTCTGCTGTTCTATTTTTAGACGATGACGTCTGCAAAACTCATATCAAGGTGGCTGAGTGATCAGGACACACATTTTCCACTATCGACACAATGCTCTTACAGACTCTTAAAAACCTGGCGATGTCCATCTCCACAGCTCCAGACGACGATGAGAAAAACCCAGTGTTGGCTCCATCTGACGTCATATTTTTGGAATTATATGACGTCATGTCTGCTTTCTTCTGTTATTTGATTCTTTGTAATCTTTACTTCTTTCTTATACAGCACAGCTGTGTTCAAAACACGCGAAAAGTTCTTTTCTGCAACTTCTACCGAGCAAGTGATTCGCATCGGAGAACGAGAATCAAAATTATAGAAAAAGTCCTAAAAAAAAGTTGCGCAAAAGACACCAGGGGCAGTATTTTTCACCTCTTTTCAAACGATCATACCTTTTGAGCCCGTGAAAGAATGTTTTTGAAACTTGGCACACATGTAATGGCACCATTCTTTGCAAAGTATACAAAGTTGCGTGCATGTTAGTTGTTACATTTGTTTCTTAGACGTTACAAACGTTTCCAAATTTTTAACGGAAAACCGTTACAATGTCCATTCTTGGGTTCTGTTTGACCTAAGTACTGGAACATATCCAGATGAGGGTTTTTGTCATCGCGCTGGGAAATTTGGAGAGGCTGCTATTTGTAGTTTTAGATTTATTGCATATCAACTGCGGCTACCCAGCAAAAACACCATAAAAACCCTGGATTTTTTGCTGTTTTTCAGGATTGTTGTCGCTTTCCTTTACACGTTGGATCAGCCTAACTGCGCGGCGGATTTGAACGAAATTTTTTGGTGTAAAAAATGCAAAATATTATTCAGTTTAAAGGCACAGTAAGCCTCCCGTAAACCATCACAGAGCTCCCCGAGCGTCTACATACAGTACAAGCATACTTCCATTTGAACGCTCACCGAACGGGAACATCCTGGCTGCTTTCTGTCGAGCGTGAGAAATTTTCAAAGAATTTATTTTCGTGGACTTGGCCTGCTACAACAATGGCGCCTCGTTTTGGTGCTGGACGGCTGTTATGATACCGGAAATCACGCCCGGGCAGTAAGCCTCCCGTAAACCATCACAGATACTGTCAGGCTTTTACACACAGTACAAACACGCTTCCATTTGAACACTCACCGAACGGGAACATCCTAGGTGCCCTACGTAAAGAGCGAGCAATTTTCAAAGAAATAATTTTTCGGATTGTCCCCATCTCAATCGGACCCATCCTGAACTCAGGTCAAAAATGAGTTACTTCCCTTCAACTGGCGATAGCCGTGGAGCGATGATTATCAGAATGATTCGGACCGTGGTGCGTTTTGGCGCTAGACCTAACTTTTAAAATCTAAATAATAAATTCTCAGCTTGTTACACAAACATTCTTAAATAATAAAAGAATTCTTTTTTCATCAAGACAAGATCAGTACAATTCGAAGTTTTGAAAGTTTGAAAAGCCTGAAAGCAGGGTCACGCAAGGTCGTGATTTTCATAGCAGACGACGGTTTATAGGCAGTCAAAAGCCATCGCTAGAGTTCTTATGAATCACATTCGGTTTTTTGACTCACATGCGAAGCAAAAGTGAGTCTATGTACTCACCCGAGTCGTCCGTCCGTCCGTCCGTCCGTCCGGCCGGCCGGCCGTCCGGAAAACTTTAACGTTGGATATTTCTTGGACACTATTCAGTCTATCAGTACCAAATTTGGCAAGATGGTGTATGATGACAAGGCCCCAAAAAACATACATAGCATCTTGACCTTGCTTCAAGGTCAAGGTCGCAGGGGCCATAAATGTTGTGTAAAAAACAGCTATTTTTCACATTTTTCCCATTTTCTCTGAAGTTTTTGAGATTCAATACCTCACCTATATGTGATATATAGGGCAAAGTAAGCCCCATCTTTTGATACCAGTTTGGTTTACCTTGCTTCAAGGTCAAGGTCACAGGAGCTCTTCAAAGTTGGATTGTATACATATTTTGAAGTGACCTTGACCCTG
>NC_090261.1:34761127-34853627 GCF_037325665.1 Littorina saxatilis
TGAGAAAGAAGGAGAGGAAGAGGAGAAGGGGAGACTTAGAGAGGAGAAACGAAAACTTGAACAGGACAGATTTGATCATGCTTATGTTGCAAGGCAGTGTCTTGGTGATCTTGGCGATTTGGAGGAGGAAGAGACTGAGGAAACACAAAGGTTTGGACGAGAAAGTCACCCGTAGGCTTAACTTGAAGAGGATAGGCGTATGCTCAATAATGTTCATGCAGAAAATGAGTGTGTTGAAAATTGTGAGAAGGAGAAGGGGAATAAGCAAAGATTAGTCTTAAAAGGGACAAGGGTAGTAAAACCATAGAGAGGCGTCGGTTTCAAGAACGGCTGTGTTGAACAACAACGAGAAGGTAGAGAAAGAGGAGGAGCTAAAATTTCAAGAGAACGAGCGTAGGCTTACAGGGGAAGAGAATAAACTTCATATTTGTTGTGCTGAAAAGAAGTATGCTGACGATTATGATGAGCAAGAGATAGAGGATATCCCTGATATAGTATATTTTGAGAGTTTTAGTGATTTTAAGGACGGACAGATAGAGGAGAACCTAAGACTTAAAGGCACAGTAAGCCTCCCGTAAACCATCACAGATACTGTCAGGCTTTTACACACAGTACAAACACCCTTCCATTTGAACGCTCACCAAACGGGAACATCCTAGGTGCCCTCCGTAAAGAGCGAGCAATTTTCAAAGAATTTATTTTTGCGTGGTTTATCTTACCCCTGAGCCATCGTGAACCCGTGTGATCAAGTTTCCCTTTTTCACAATGTAGTCGTCAGTTAGTAATTTTAATGCGACTCGCTGTGAGCTTATCTGTAATAGCACTTTATTAAGTACCTCTGACTATGCACGAAACAAACGGCTGTGGTTCACAAGAACTCAAGCGATGGCTTTTGACTGTTGAGAGGAACTGGCGAGAGGCATAAACCGTCGTCTGCTGCCACGACCTTGCGGGACCCTGCTTCCGGGCTTTTCTTTTTTTTCAAACTTTCAAAACTTCGAATTGCACTGATCTCGTCTTGATGAAAAAAGAATTCTTTTATGATTTAAGAATGTTTGTGTAACAAGCTGTCAATTTATTATTTAGATTTTAAAAGTTAGGTCTAGCGCCAAAACGCACCACGGTCTGATTGTCTCTGACACTCTCTCCGCAAAATAAAATTCTTTGAAAATTGCTCGCTCTTTACGTAGGGCACCTAGGATGTTCCCGTTTGGTGAGCGTTCAAATGGAAGGGTGTTTGTACTGTGTGTAAAAGCCTGACAGTATCTGTGATGGTTTACGGGATGCTTACTGTGCCTTTAAAGAGGCCAAGCGAAGACTTTAAACAAGATACGCCTACGCTGAATCAGAAAAGGCGTAGTAGGCTTAATCATGCCTGTGTTGAAAAGAAGTACGTTAATGATGGTGAGGAGGTAGACAGTTAGGGGCTCCGCTCACCTATGTAACTTCAGCAAGACCGACGACGCACTGCAGATTATCCCAGCCCGCTACACGTTGCATGAAAGGAAAACAGGCCAAGTACTCGTCATAATCCCTATCGCAGCATAAATAATAGGCAGTGCGTCGTCTGTGCCGCTGAAACTGCGCAGGTATATTCTGCCCATTACGATGAAGATTGCGACGGTGATGACGATAAAATGATGCTTGCAGAAATCCCCTCCACCATATCGTCGTTTTCGTAACCGTCCTCTGTGCCTTGGGTTTTGTGGAGGGAATCTCTGTAAATGGCCTGCCTTTCATCAACATCAGTTCTTTGCAAACAAGGTATCTTTGGGTGTGTTTTGGGGGGGGGGGCTGTGTGTGTGTTTGTGTGTTTGTGTCTGTCTGTCTGTCTGTTTCTGTCTGTCTGTCTGCCTGCCTGCCTGTATGTATCTCACAGTGTTCGTTGGTGTGTTTGTTTGTGATGCTGCTTCTGTCTTGTTTGCCTTCTAGTCACTCGTTGGTGTCCTGCGAAGGCTTAACGAATAGAACACGTGCGTACACGCACAAACTTACACACACACACACACACACGCGCGCGCGCAAACACACACACATACACACGCACGCACGCACTCACTACCGCACATACACACACACACACACATATAAATACATACACACACTCTCTCTTTCTCGCTCTCTCTCTCTCTCTCTCTCTCTCTCCATCTCCATCTCTCTCCCTCTCTATATCTCTCTCTCTTTCTCTTTCTCTCTCTCACCCCCTCTCTCTTTCTCTTTCAGAGTGTTAATTTCCTTTGTTTTTTTAGTGGCCTGCGTGCATTTCTTCCCCGCTGTGCTATTTTGCATGAATCATATTCTGCATGCCATGCAGTGAACCCTCACTTTGATCTATTTCTGTGTGTCATGTACACTTACATTTACTGGTGATATTGCACATGTCTCCAATGATCGAGTGGGAAACACAGCAGCTGATAATTATAGTCAACGACCTTTTATCATATCATTATCACTGTGTCGTACGCATTTGACACTTTCACTGTTTTTATATCTATTGGCTCCTTGACTCCGTTTTTTTCTCCAGTGAACTTGGTTTGTTTTGACGGTACGATCGTCGAATTACAATCATAGTGTATGCAAGGACGTGTGGAAATGCGTGTGTGTGTGTGTGTGTGTGTGTGTGTGTGTGTGTGTGTGTGTGTGCCACTGTGTGTGTCACTGTGTGTGTGTGTGTGTGTGTGTGTGTGTGTGTATTCGCGTGCGTGTACGTGCGTGTGCGTGCGTGCGTGTGTTTTCAGTTTATTTCTTGCAATATCTTCAGAACTTCGCTTTTGCCTTATAGAATTCTGACAATTTTTCCTCATAATAAAAAGACTCTTTCAAGAATGCAAACAAACTTTCTATGTCTGTGATCAAAGTCACCAAAACAGTGTGAATAGACGTACTCTGTGTGCTTTTTGACTCACATGCGAAGCAAAAGTGAGTCTATATACTCACCCGAGTCGTCCGTCCGTCCGTCCGTCCGTCCGGAAAACTTTAACGTTGGATATTTCTTGGACACTATTCAGTCTATCAGTACCAAATTTGGCAAGATGGTGTATGATGACAAGGCCCCAAAAAACATACATAGCATCTTGACCTTGCTTTAAGGTCAAGGTCGCAGGGGCCATAAATGTTGTCTAAAAAACAGCTATTTTTCCCATTTTTCCCATTTTCTCTGAAGTTTTTGAGATTGAATACCTCACCTATATATGATATATAGGGCAAAGTAAGCCCCATCTTTTGATACCAGTTTGGTTTACCTTGCTTCAAGGTCAAGGTCAGAGGAGCTCTTCAAAGTTGGATTGTATACATATTTTGAAGTGACCTTGACCCTGAACTATGGAAGATAACTGTTTCAAACTTAAAAATTATGTGGGGCACATGTTATGCTTTCATCATGAGACACATTTGGTCACATATGATCAAGGTCAAGGTCACTTTGACCCTTATGAAATGTGACCAAAATAAGGTAGTGAACCACTAAAAGTGACCATATCTCATGGTAGAAAGAGCCAATAAGCACCATTGTACTTCCTATGTCTTGAATTAACAGCTTTGTGTTGCATGACCTTGGATGACCTTGACCTTGGGTCAAGGTCACATGTATTTTGGTAGGAAAAATGTGTAAAGCAGTTCTTAGTGTATGATGTCATTGCTAGGTTTAGTTATTTGACCTTGACCCTGAAGGTCAAGGTCATGTAAAGGTCAAGCATGTGAGTCGTATGGGCTTTGCCCTTCTTGTTCCATTGTCCTTTATCGTGAAGGTTCTAACTGACCAGCAATGAAGTACATGTACAGCGAAAATAGACGTATTTTGAATGACTTTTGCAGCTTTTCCATTGTCCTTTATCGTGAAGGTTCGAATTGACCAGCAAGGATGCGGGGATGATCACCAGTTCGGCGGACATTGGGGCGATTGTGCTGGTCCTGCTGGTCAGTTACTATGGCGGCCGCTCTCACCGGCCAAGGGTCACTGCCGCCGGGGGGTTCATGCTTGCGGTCGGTTCCCTGATCTTTCTGATGCCTCACGCTCTGGTGGGATTGTACTCTTTTGGCTCAGGTGCGTAATCCAGGCCGGGACGGACACGGGTCAACTTTATGTCCAGATTCATAATAATTTATTAATTTTATTTGGCGCAAATCCTAAAACAGTTCGTAAATAAATTATTCAGTACACAATATCAAATCAGATTCAGAGAGTGTATCCTTGTCCAAACCCCGTGTCACCACAGTGGCACGTACAAGACCTCAGTCATTCTGTCATATGTGCTGGAGGCTGCATGATTACACCTAAGAAGTACGCACCTCACGGGGGATAACCGGTCAAAGGCCGAACAGAAGCCGAAGGCCGCTCATGACACGTGTGAAGGCAAGTTTTGTCTGTTTTCTAGGTATTGTTTGATTTATGTCGGGATTTAAGGTAAGCTACTGATTCAGCGATGACTAAATTTGTTTCTCGATGCATAAAAAGTCAGGGAGCGATTGATATTTGCCCGTAAATAGCCTTCAAAGCTGAAAATGTCCGCGATCGAGCACCGGAAATGGCTGTTCGATGGGTTTTGCAAGTAGAAATGTGCTTTATTTCACCAAATCAGCTCGTATTTGGTGTGGATACGGGAATCTAGAGGACGAAGGAGTCATAAGAGGTGCAAAGAAGTGCTATTTGGGAGTAGAATAAATCTTCTGAGACAGTAGACAAAAGAAGGTCATATTTGAGAGATGCGCGTAGGCCGATTGTCTTTCCGACAAGCGAATGATACAGCAGATTAATCATTCGTTTTGACCAGAAACCTAGTCTCTAGTTTTTATGAATGAGTTTTTTAATTAAAACAATCACGAGAACTCTCTCGCTTAGCCTAATGGCTATTCGATGGGTTTCGCAAGTAGAAATGTGCTTTATTTCACCAAATTAGCTCGTATTTGACATCGGTTTAATAATAATAATAATAATAATAACGATTACTTATATAGCGCGTAAACCTCGTGGTGACGAGCCCAGATAGGTTTGGTATATATATATATTTTCTAATCCTACCGCGAACTGGATAGCAGACGCGGCACGACTGTTGCACCACACTTTGAAGTAATCCCACACTTTGAAGTAAATTACTTCAAAGTGTGGGGATGTGCCCCACACTTTGAAGTAAACCCATTTTTGACTCACATGCGAAGCAAAAGTGAGTCTATGTACTCACCCGAGTCGTCCGTCCGTCCGTCCGTCCGTCCGGAAAACTTTAACGTTGGATATTTCTTGGACACTATTCAGTCTATCAGTACCAAATTTGGCAAGATGGTGTATGATGACAAGGCCCCAAAAAACATACATAGCATCTTGACCTTGCTTCAAGGTCAAGGTCGCAGGGGCCATAAATGTTGCCTAAAAAACAGCTATTTTTCACATTTTTTACATTTTCTCTGAAGTTTTTGAGATTCAATATCTCACCTATATATGATATATAGGGCAAAGTAAGCCCCATCTTTTGATACCAGTTTGGTTTACCTTGCTTCAAGGTCAAGGTCACAGGAGCTCTTCAAAGTTGGATTGTATACATATTTTGAAGTGACCTTGACCCTGAACTATGGAAGATAACTGTTTCAAACTTAAAAATTATGTGGGGCACATGTTATGCTTTCATCATGAGACACATTCGGTCACATATGATCAAGGTCAAGGTCACTTTGACCCTTATGAAATGTGACCAAAATAAGGTAGTGAACCACTAAAAGTGATCATATCTCATGGTAGAAAGAGCCAATAAGCACCATTGTACTTCCTATGTCTTGAATTAACAGCTTTGTGTTGCATGACCTTGGATGACCTTGACCTTGGGTCAAGGTCACATGTATTTTGGTAGGAAAAATGTGTAAAGCATGTGAGTCGTATGGGCTTTGCCCTTCTTGTTTACTTCAAAGTGTGGGGGGATCTTCCCACACTTTGAAGTAAACTCAGTTTTTGAGTCACTTGAGAAAAAGTGACTCTATGTAATCGGTCAGTGTTAGTCTGTCCGGCCGGCCGTCCGGCCGGCCGTCCGTAGACACCACCTTAACGTTGGACTTTTCTCGGAAACTATCAAAGCGATCGGGCTCATATTTTGTTTAGTCGTGACCTCCAATGACCTCTACACTTTAACGATGGTTTCGTTGACCTTTGACCTTTTTCAAGGTCACAGGTCAGCGTCAAAGGAAAAATTAGACATTTTATATCTTTGACAAAGTTCATCGGATGTGATTGAAACTTTGTAGGATTATTCTTTACATCAAAGTATTTACATCTGTAGCCTTTTACAAACGTTATCAGAAAAACAAGGGAGATAACTAGCCTTTTCTGTTCGGCAACACACAACTTAACGTTGGGCTTTTCTCGAAAACTATAAAAGTGACCGGGCTCAAATTTTATGTGAACGTGACTCATTGTGTTGTGAATAGCAATTTCTTCCTGTCCATCTGATGCCTCATATAATATTCAGAACTGCGAAAGTGACTCGATCGAGCGTTTGCTCTTCTTGTTACTTCAAAGTGTGGGGGGATCTTCCCACACTTTGAAGTAACTTACTTCAAAGCGTGGGACTTTTGCATCGCCTGTTTGAGCCTGATGATTTTGTAAAAAAAAATGGCAAAGTCTTTTGGATGAGTGAACAGAAAAAGTGAGCGAGCCAAGAAACATAATGATGTTTGTTATCAGGCTTTAAGCAATGTCCCATTGTTGAGTGTGACGAAAACTCGTGATGACGATTTTAAAACATGTTGGGTCACGCATGGTCCAATCTTACATGGTCCAATCTTACATGGTCCAACCTTACATGGTCCGACCTTACATGGTCCAATCTTACATGGTCCAATCTTACATGGTCCAATCTTACATGGTCCAATCTTACATGGTCCAACCTTACATGGTCCAACCTTACATGGTCCAATCTTACATGGTCCAACCTTACATGGTCCAACCTTACATGGTCCAATCTTACATGGTCCAATATAATAATATAATAATAATAATAATAATAATAATAATAATGCAAACTTTTATAGCGCTATTCTAGAAAAATGTCTACTCTTAGCGCTTTACAATACATACATCGACAAGCATACTATACACGCACAGGCAAAGAAACCGACCAAACATAACCAACAAACTATGCATGCACAGGCAAAGAAAGCGACCAAACATACAATACACGCACAGGCAAGATAACGACCAAACATAAACAAACATACTATGACCAAACATAACCAACATACTATACGCGCGCAGGCAAAGAGAACAATCAGCACATGTAATAATTACTGACAACTAATAATGCAGGCATACAATGACAGTCCAATACACAGCCTAAGCACAAGAACCACAGTAGGCTTCTATATAAAAACGTGTCAACGGTACTATTTACACACACACAAACAGTGCTGACACAAAGCGCAGAAAATATATATACACGTTATTTTAGGCGCTAGGTAGGGGGTGAGGTGGGGCGGGATGGGGTGGGTGGGGAGATGCTGGAGGGGAAATCACTTGCGCTGAAAGAGGTGTGTTTTGAGATTTGTCTTGAATGTAGTGAGAGAATCTGTGTGTCTGAGAGGCAGTGGTAATCTATTCCAGGTCACAGGGGCTTGATAGGCGAAGGACCTCTCGCCACATGTCTTTGTTTGCACTGTGGGGAGTCGGAAGAGTCGAGTGTCGGCGGCGGAGCGAAGCTGACGAGAGGGGGTGTAGAGATTGAGGAGTTCTGACAAGTATTCTGGGGCAGAACCAGAAACGACGGCAAAAGAAAGAGAGGAGAGTTTGTATTCGATCCTTTTAGTGATTGGCAGCCAGTGTAGGGAGTGAAGAAGGGGTGTGGCGTGTTCATACTTGGAAGATTTGAAGACCAGGCGGGCAGCGTTATTTTGGATCCTTTGAAGTCTATCTAAAAGGTACTTAGGGAGACCGGCCAGAAGAGAATTGCAATAATCTATCTTTGAGAGGACTAAAGAACACACTAACGTTTTGGGTGCATCAGCGGTGAGGTAGTGACGGACTGAACTAATCTTGCGCAGCTCTAGATAGGCGGACTTGCAGATGTTAGAGATGTGTTTTTGGAAAGAGAGAGTTGGATCGAGAGTGACGCCAAGGCTGCGGACAGACGGAGAGAAAGAGATAGGTAGTTCGTTGACAGTGAGAGAGGCAGGAAGAGAAGGGTGATTGAGAAATTTCTTGGGACAGGCCAGCATAACTTCGGTTTTGTCACTATTTAACTGGAGTTTGTTTAAAGACATCCAATCACTGAGGTCCGCAATGCAATCCTGTGTCCGAGATACCAGATCGTCAACTTCAGCAAGGGGGGCAGACTGATGAAGCTGTGTATCATCAGCGAAACTCTCGTGCGACAACGCATGGCGACTGATAACATCGGACACAGGGGAGGCATATAGAACGAAAAGTATGGGGCCAAGCACGGACCCTTGCGGGACACCGTATTGGAGAGCTGAAGGTTGAGATTTGATGCCGTTGACACAAACGGTCTGCGTCCGGTTAGTAAGGTACGAACGAACCCAGGAAAGGGCCAGATCATGAACACCAAAGGAGTGCTGAAGCCTGTGGAGCAGAATTTCGTGGTCTATCGTATCGAATGCGCTAGACAAGTCCAGTAGTGTTAGAATGGAGACCTGATTTTCGTCAAAGCTAAGAAGGATGTCGTTTACAATCTTCAGAAGTGCTGTCTCAGTACTATGTTTTTTCCTGTATGCAGACTGATGGGTGTTGAGAAGGTGGTTTTGCTCTAGGTGAGTGAGAAGTTGTAACATGGTCCAACCTTACATGGTCCAACCTTACATGGCCCAATATTACATGGTCCAACCTTACATGGTCCAACCTTACATGGTCCAATATTACATGGTCCAACCTTACATGGTCCAACCTTACATGGTCCAATCTTACATGGTCCAACCTTACATGGTCCAATCTTACATGGTCCAACCCTACATGGTCCAATCTTACATGGTCCAATCTTACATGGTCCAATATTACATGGTCCAACCTTACATGGTCCAACCTTACATGGTCCAACCTTACATGATCCAATCTTACATGGTCCAATCTTACATGGTCCAATCTTACATGGTCCAATAATATATATATGGACCATGTAAGATTGGACCATGTAAAGTTGGACCATGTAAGGTTGGACCATGTAAGGTTGGACCATGTAAGGTTGGACCATGTAAGGTTGGACCATGTAAGATTGGACCATGCGTGACCCAACATGTTTTAAAATCGTCACCACGAGTTTTCGTCACACTCAACAATGGGACATTGCTTAAAGCCTGATAACAAACATCACTATGTTTCTTGGCTCGCTCACTTTTTCTGTTCACTCATCCAAAAGACTTTGCCATTTTTTTTGGACAAAATCATCAGGCTCAAACAGGCGATGCAAAAGTCCCACGCTTTGAAGTAAGTTACTTCAAAGTGTGGGAAGATCCCCCCACAATTTGAAGTAAAAACTGAGTTTACTTCAAAGTGTGGGAAGATCCCCCCACACTTTGAAGTAAAAAATGGGTTTACTTCAAAGTGTGGGGCACATCCCCACACTTTGAAGTAATTTACTTCAAAGTGTGGGATTACTTCAAAGTGTGGTGCAACAGTCGTGCCGCGTCTGCTATCCAGTTCGCGGTAGGATTAGAAAATATATATATATATATATATATACCAAACCGATGTCAAATACGAGCTGATTTGGTGAAATAAAGCACATTTCTACTTGCGAAACCCATCGAACAGCCATTAGGCTAAGCGAGAGAGTTCTCGTGATTGTTTTAATTAAAAAACTCATTCATAAAAACTAGAGACTAGGTTTCTGGTCAAAACGAATGATTAATCTGCTGTATCATTCGCTTGTCGGAAAGACAATCGGCCTACGCGCATCTCTCAAATATGACCTTCTCTTGTCTACTGTCTCGGAAGATTTATTCTACTCCCAAATAGCACTTCTTTGCACATCTTATGACTCCTTCGTCCTCTAGAATCCCGTACCCACACCAAATACGAGCTGATTTGGTGAAATAAAGCACATTTCTACTTGCAAAACCCATCGAACAGCCATTTCCGGTGCTCGATCGCGGACATTTTCAGCTTTGAAGGCTATTTACGGGCAAATATCAATCGCTCCCTGACTTTTTATGCATCGAGAAACAAATTTAGTCATCGCTGAATCAGTAGCTTACCTTAAATCCCGACATAAATCAAACAATACCTAGAAAACAGACAAAACTTGCCTTCACACGTGTCATGAGCGGCCTTCGGCTTCTGTTCGGCCTTTGACCGGTTATCCCCCGTGGCACCTGGATAGCGCGACTCTTATTGTTGCTGCTAGATTTCCGTTGGGATAAAGCGACCCGAATTTCCCAGCAATGAGATAATAAAGTGAATGAAATTAAATAAAATATTCTCTGTGTGCATGGCGGAGGGGGGTGGGGGGGGGGGGGGTGATGGATGGCTGTGTCAATCTGTGGCGTTTGTCAATAGAAAAATATAAAATTAAATAAAGAAATTAATAAATAAGAAATGGATAAATAATAAGAGAAGTAAATTAATCAGTCAATTAATGGGAGAAAGGGTGGGTGGTTGTATAGCATGAGGCATTTTTTGAGGAAAAGATGAATACATTGATACATGAATAAATATATAAGTAAATGAATGAATAAATTAAAACGTAAATACATAATTATAGGAGCGCTTATTATTTCAATTTGCTGTCGTCTTTACTTTTTCAGAATCATCCAAATTCACCCTCTGTAAGTCCAGTCAATTATCCGAACTTGACCACTGTGGCGCCTCAAAGGAAGGCAAGTCCGCTTCCAGATTCCTCCCCATGTTTATTGTGGGCCAGGCTGTTCAAGGTATCGGCTTCACCCCCGTCTTCACATGCGGCTTCGCCTACATTGATGATCACGCCACGTCTGACAGTACTGCCGTTTATATTGGTGAGCAGCAAGCAGAGTCTAACCATTTTATGTTTCACAATGTGAATTATACATATAAGATTTTGAGAAGAATTAAAAATGATCTGACTTATAAAAAGTGATGTTAAAGGCATTTCCAAATAAAGCTTGGAATTCGCTGTGTGTATATAGACAATAATGTAATGTGAATTAGGTTGAATTAGGTTGTGCTGCTACTTTAAGAATCCACCACCAAAGACCTCTGTTGCGGCTGGTGATTTATTTTTTTTATTGTTTTGGTGCTGTTTTTAAGAGCATTTTGATTTTTGGACAATAGGCAGGGATGTCGTTTGGGGGCACAACGCCGACACCTCTTTAAAATCGCCGAAAACTTTGCCATAATTGCGGCAGGTCTACGAAACTCTTTTCATAGTGGGGACAAAGTGGCACCAAAAATTGTTCACAACGCCGAAACCTCTTTACAATTGCTGAAAACTTTGCCATAATTGCGGGAGGTCTACGGAAATCTTTTCATGGTGAGGGCAAGGTGGCACCAAAAATTGGTTACAACGCCAAAACCTCTTTAAAATCGCCGAAAACTTTGCCATAATTGTGGCAGGTCTACGGAACTCTTTTCAAGGTGGCACCAAAAATTGCCTTAGAAATGTCGTGGCCATCTCGACAAGTTTAACAATACAATAACAACACTATGTGTCGATTGAACATTGGATTGGCCTTCTTTGAGCCTTGTGACGTCAGAGTGCGACAAAAATTCATATTTAGGCGGCTAGCCGATACTACAAAATAGTGCATGTTTGTGCGCGTTCAATGGTAAAAATTATCCCATGACCTGCCTCTTTGTCTCTGTTAGCTGAGGAGGTGATTATTCTGGATAATCCGTCACAACCATATGGATAATTCATCACAACCGAGTCTCGATCTCACCTGTCATTGGTCATTGTCTTTGATCTCAGAGTACAATTGAATAATTTATAGAGGTCATCTGCATATTTATCGTTAACTCGGAGACTACTTTCTTTAGCAAAACGATTGAAATATTCTGCGGTATAAAAGTCGAACTCACGTTTAGCTAACGATCTACATACATTTTAACATTGAAGAAATAAAGAAAACAACAAAGAATACACATAATCTGCTGGGGTGAAAAGAGCTGAGTGAAGATTATGAGTTGGCCGAAGCGGTGAGAGAGAGAGAGCGAGAGAGAGCGATAGAGACAATCAATCAATCAATCAATAGGAAGCTTATATAGCGCGTATTCCGTGGGTACAGTTCTAAGCGCTTGTCGAAGAGTTGTCAACACAGGACTAGCAAAGAAACTAACATCTACAGACGGACACGAACCCTATCACACACTAGACAGACAGTGATTCAAGGCGCACAACTCTACTACTCTTCATAGGCAACCGCTTAGATCAATACCGACAACAAAATCCTGATTCAAAATCCTGAGCGACGAAATAAGAATTAAAACAGTATGCTTACAGTTTTGTTCATTTGCTATTGCTTTTAGAGCATTGATTGCTAAATCTGGTTCAACAGAACAAGGCTGTCCAATCTGTCGTCTGCCGCAGATCTGTCGTCTGCTGCAGATCTGTCGTTTGCTACAGAATCACCGGCTAAGCTTACTGATCAAGTTGACCAGCAACATGGAAATTGCCACTTACAAAGTTGGAGATACGTAAAATAAAAGGTGGCGAAGAAGGTCGGATCTTGCGTGTGTTATTTTTCAATTTTAAAGTAAACAACGGTGTCTAGGTTCAGGTCATGCAGGCAGATAGATTTACAAGTTTTGACCTACATTGAATAGACCTGGGGTGGGTTGCATGAGAGAACTCAAATTCCAAGCTCAAACGGTTCGACTTTACTCTAAAGCAAAGCACGAAACGAAGTCGGGGTGCATGAGCCGTCTTTAGGGCCGACTCAACAGAGAAAGAGGGCAAGTCGACGTTGTCGACCTACTTAGAGCGTTAGTGGGAGATTCCATGACGTCGCGGGAAAAGTGCGCATCAGAAACCGTCTGTTACACAATAATGTACTCTGCGGCATCTGGGCGCATTCAAGCATGCACAGGAAGCGGGAGCTCATACCAACACAGGAGATGCCGTGTGTAGTACAAAGTAGAGCGTACAGCGTTATAGTACTATTTTGTGCATTGTGCATGTTGGATCGAGTAGAAGAAAAATAAAGATTGTCTTCTTGATCTTGAATCGCTCTCTACTGAAAAGGTAAACATCGACCAAAAATTAAAAAGGTAAATAAAAAAAAGAAGATAAAAATACAGTAATTACAAAAAAAACACGAATCATATCAAAATAAACAAGTCGCGTAAGGCGAAAATACAACATTTAGTCATGCTGTCGAACTCACAGAATGAAACTGAACGCAATGCCATTTTTCAGCAAGACCGTATACTCGTAGCATCGTCAGTCCACCGCTCATGGCAAAGGCAGTGAAATTGACAAGAAGAGCGGGGTAGTAGTTGCGCTAAGAAGGATAACACGCTTGTCTGTACCTCTCTTTGTTTTAACTTTCTGAGCGTGTTTTTAATCCAAACATATCATATCATATCATGTTTTTGGAATCCGGAACCGACAAGGAATAAGATGAAAGTGCTTTTAAATTGATTTCGACAATTTAATTTTGATAATAATTTTTATATATTTAATTTTCAGAGCTTGTTTTTAATCCAAATATAACATATTTATATGTTTTTGGAATCAGAAAATGATGGAGAATAAGATGAACGTAAATTTGGATCGTTTTATAAATTTTTTTTTTTTTTTTACAATTTTCAGATTTTTAATGACCAAAGTCATTAATTAATTTTTAAGCCACCAAGCTGAAATGCAATACCGAAGTCCGGGCTTCGTCGAAGATTACTTGACCAAAATTTCAACCAATTTGGTTGAAAAATGAGAGCGTGACAGGGCCGCCTCAACTTTCACGAAAAGCCGGATATGACGTCATAAAAGACATTTATCAAAAAAATGAAAAAAAGTCTGGGGATTTCATACCCAGGAACTCTCATGTCAAATTTCATAAAGATCGGTCCAGTAGTTTAGTCTGAATCGCTCTACACACACACACAGACACACACACACACGCACGCACGCACATACACCACGACCCTCGTCTCGATTCCCCCTCTACGTTAAAACATTTAGTCAAAACTTGACTAAATGTAAAAATGAAGTAAAAACAAAATAGAAGGAAAAGAAACCAAAGTCAGATAATGTGAGATTGAATAAATAAAATTTTAAAAATCAAATAATAAAACACTTATAACTATTAGAGACAGCATTAGGTAACAAAAGATGATTTCTAACAAATAAAAAAGACAACAAAATATAAATATATTAATGATTGAATAAATAAATACATAAATACATATTTCAACAAATTAAAAATGATTTCACCCTAAAGAAAACAAAAACAAAAACCTTTTGGTTCCCGGGCACAGATGAAGTAAACAAGAAAGTTGTCTAACTCCTTCGCGTTGGTGCGACCTATTATAGCACCAAATAATAAAAGGTTTTAAAAAATCATCTTGCAAGCGGCAACTGGCTGGTTAAGTCTGTTATAATAATAATAATAAATGAGCATTTATATAGTGCAACATCATAACTTTACAATTATGCTCTTTGCGCTTGACACATTTAAAATTAAAACACAGTTATACAAGCATTTACATCTACATTCATAGTCAGCAACGCTTAATTAAAAGCATACACAATCAAACATACATTACAAAAGATTCTTCCACTAACTAAGTAATAAAAACATGAATAAAATAGGTAGTGAAAACAAGGAAATACCAGCTGAATACCCTTAATCAAACAGAAAATGTTATCAACAATACTGAAAACAGCCCTAGATGTTTATATACATTATCACATTATCACTAAAACAACAGATACACTACATGTAGCCTACTGATGGACTGAGAAAACAAAATCAGGGGTTGTATTTCTTGAAGAGGTGCGTTTTAAAGGCACAGTAAGCCTCCCGTAAACCATCACAGATACGGTCAGGCTTTTACACACAGTACAAACACCCTTTCATTTAAACACTCACCGATTGAGAACATCCTAGGTGCCCTCCGCAAAGAGCGAACAATTTTCAAAGAATTTATTTTTGCGTGGTTTATCTTACCCCTGAGCCATCGTGAAACCGTGTGATCCAGTTTCCCTTTTTCACAATGTAGTCGTCAGTTAGTCATTTGAATGCGACTCGATGTGAGCTTATCTACAATAGCACGTTTTTATGCACGAAACAAACGGCTGTGGTTCACAAGAACTCTAGCGATGGCTTTTGACTGTTGAGAGGAACGACGATATGCATAAACCGTCGTCTGCTACGACCCTTGCGTGACCCTGCTTCCGGGCTTTTCTTTTTTCAAACTTTCACCACTTCGAATTGTCTTGATGAAAAAAGAATTCTTTTATGATTAAATAATGTTTGTGTAACAAGCTGTCAATTTATTATTTAGATTTTAAAAGTTAGGTCTAGCGCAAAAACGCACCACGGTCCAAAAACATTCTGATAATCATCGATCCACGGCTATCGCCAGTTTACATCGATAGAATGAGACCCGAAGGGAAGTAACTCATTTTTGACCTGAGTTCAGGATGGGTCCAAAAAGTGTTCGAGACAATCTGCAAAATTAATTCTTTAAAAATTGCTCGCTCTTTACGTAGGGCACCTAGGATGTTCCCGTTTGGTGAGCGTTCAAATGGAAGGGTGTTTGTACTGTGTGTAAAAGCCTGACAGTATCTGTGATGGTTTACGGGAGGCTTCCTGTCCGGGCGTGATTTCCGGTATTGAATATTCATAACAGCCGTCCAGCACCAAAACGAGGCGCCATTGTTGTAGAGGAGCAAGTCCACGAAAATAAATTCTTTGAAAATTTCTCACGCTCGACAGAAAGCAGCCAGGATGTTCCCGTTCGGTGAGCGTTCAAATGGAAGTATGCTTGTACTGTATTTAGACGCTCGGGGAGCTCTGTGATGGTTTACGGGAGGCTTACTGTGCCTTTAAGTGCTCGTTTGAATGCTTGGGGTGACTGAGAGTGGCGGATGTGAAAGGGGAGAGAATTCCATTGTGTGGGTGCGCAGAAAGTAAAAGTGCGTTGTCCGTATGTTTTGGTTTTGGTGTGTGGAATGGTGAGGATGCGACAGTCAGAAGAGGCACGGAGTTGTCTTGCTGGAGAATAGACGGTGAGGAGTTCAGAGAAGTAAGCAGGAGACGAGCCAAAAAAGAAGTTAAAGCAGAGGGTGGACAGTTTGTAGTCAATGCGGGCTTGAATAGGTAACCAGTGCAGTGTGTGAAGAAGTGGTGTTGCGTGATCTCGTTTTCGTGCTCTCAGAGTTATCTCTGCCCAGCTCAGCGTTAAGCCTGGGGGGGGAGCAGGCTCAAAGTTAAGCAAGAAACGCTGTGCTCAACGAACGTAACTGGGACCGCTCATGCACCCCTGTTTTCGCGCTTTCGGCGTAAAGTCAACCATCTCAACTTTGAGCACATTTCCGCCCAGCTTAAGTCGTCTCATGCAACCCATCCCAGCAGAACAAAACTAAGCTTACCGCAGTACAGTACAGATAACTTACTGGCCTAAGACTGAAAGCCAGACATCAAAGTAAGGCTCACCTAAATGACGATTGAAGAAGTAAGTAATCCAAATTTGAACACTGAAGCACAACAGCTCGAATAAGCACAAATTCAGCAATCATCCTCATCGCTTGTAAAATCACACACTCGCAGTCTTTTTGACTTTGGTCACCGACTGAAACCGGCCGGTTAACTGCACAGTTTCAAATGCATTGAACTGCGCAATCTCTGTAATTCGTTTTCTTAAGCAGTATTGATGACTAAATATTCCAAAAGCAGACGTTTTATGGCGCGTTTACCAAAAAGACAAAAGGGGACTCGTTTCGCACATGAATTTGATGACACGATTTGCGGTCGCTGAAGGTTTGGATAGCAGAAAACAGGCTCTCGCAGAGTTTGTGTCAAAAAGTGGTGTTTTTTAATGAAAACGTCGGAGTAATGGGATAAAAAGCTTACACGCCTCGTCCTAAATATCGTGCATATTTTCCCTCGGGTAGATTTCCAGGTATTCTTCTTCTTCTTCTTCTGCGTTCGTGGGCTGAAACTCCCACGTACACTCGTGTTTTTTGCACGAGTGGAATTTTACGTGTATGACCGTTTTTTACCCCGCCATTTAGGCAGCCATACGCCGTTTTCGGAGGAAGCATGCTGGGTATTTTTGTGTTTCTATAACCCACCGAACTCTGACATGGATTACAGGATCTTTTTCGTGCGCACTTGGTCTTGTGTTTGCGTGTACACACGGGGGTGTTCGGACACCGAGGAGAGTCTGCACACAAAGTTGACTCTGAGAAATAAATCTCTCGCCGAACGTGGAGACGAACTCACGCTGACAGCGGCCAACTGGATACAAATCCAGCGCGCTACCGACTGAGCTACATCCCCGCCCTTCCAGGTATTAACTCGCCAGAGGCTCGGCAATACCTGAAAATCGACCCTAGGGAAAATATGCACGATATTTAGAACTCCCAAGTGTGTAACCTATATATAAAAGGAGTTCCAACTAAAATCGATCGATACATAAATGTTATTTGTATTTTTGACGAAAATATGACATTTGACATAGATCTCGACAGTCATTGTTCACCTCGACTGCAAGCGCGGTCTCCGATACTACTGACTGTCTCGATCTGTGTAAAATGTCATATTTTCGTCAAAAATACAAATAACGGATATTATTGTCCATTAAAATGGATATGTTAAAATGGAAAATGTTCTTGTGCCGAAATAAATAAATCCCAGCAAGATCATTGCGGTAGTTCGCGTGAAGTGACTTTAAATTTGCCCTTTCACTTCCAATTGATGTTGAACTGTTTAGGTTATAGCATTCGCTATTACAGCATTGAATTTTTTTTCGAGAGGTAAAAAAAAAACTACCATTGAATTTGGCTTTTCATTGCAAGGTTATTTTGAACGGTTTCAGGTATCACCTACGCCATCACAGCTCTGGGTGTGGGGATGGGGTATGTGGTGGGTGGGCAGCTTCTGTCTCTGTGGGTGGACGTTGGTCGGGTGGACACAAGCACGTGAGTTTCGATGTTGTTTCCTCTTTTCTAATGTTTCAAATTGTTTGTCTCTTTTTGGTTTGAAAATGAAGAATACTGTCCGCTTCTTCATACTGATACGTTGTATCTAAGAACACATTTATAAGTTTTCTTAATCTATTGTACTCCATTGTCGCACACAAGATTTCTCAGCTCTGTAAATACCCATCTTCTCTCCCTCAGTTTTTTTCAGGCGAACACACTTTTCCAAGATACAGTCGAACATGCCCTGGCAACCACCTCTCGATAGCGACCACCTGTTCACAACCACCACCTCAAACATCCCCGACAATTCCTTATCTGTGTAGTATTCACTTTTTCATAGCGACCACCTGTCTATAACGAACACTTTTGGTCGGACCCATGGCTAGTCGTTAAAGAGAGGTGTGACTGTATCTCACGGCATACGCGCTTTGAACTTCGGATAAAAAACGCTCGCGCTGGACCCGAGTACTCTTCAGACTGGCTCGCTCCCCCAGTATGAAAGTTTTTGTCTTGTGCACGTTTAAGACCAAGTGATTGCTCTGTGTGAATTACAGGCATTCCCTTTGCTATAAATAAATACATTGCATGCGAGCCGAGGATGTGCGTGGTGACTGGCCTTTCTCTTTTATTTGATCACAGTGAAAAATGCACTGCCGACCCTCTTCATAACTTAACAATATAAATGTTTGGAATGCCTGTGGTGTGAATGTTGGTTTCTGACCAGAAATGCAGATCTATCTCTGGCCGATTCATAGATTCAACCTACAAACTGCGACCTCATCTGTGATCAGATGGCCAAGCAATGCGTGAAATCTTTTATTCTAAAGGCCTTATGGCTCGTTTCGATAAGCATTAAACGGATGAAATCACCACATGCAGTTTATTCTTCAGAAAAATGCACACAAAAAATGGGTTATGTTCGGTGATTTGTACATAAACGTCTTCCTCACGATAGATTCGCTGATTTGTCTTATGAAGCCGTCATCAACACGAACACAATGATTGCAGAAGCAAACTCTGTACCTACACGACCGAGACACAAGACTGATTATTTCACAGCTGCAGTGTGAATAGAGAACAAAGACGTTTTGTGTAAGCTTACTCACGTCAGGTCTTCACTGACAAGCTAGGAACAGCCGGAAAATTCCGAACAAAAGTGAATGACGTCAAAGTCTGTTTCGCTTTGCGTGTAACTTTGTCATGACGTCTTTTTGTAACGACAGTATCCGCTGGCTGGCTGTTCTATCAGCCTGGCTGCTGTTGCTCCGTGTGAATTCCTCCCACCGCCAAGACGTTTTTGTGGTTTATTTCGCATTTAGGTCCCAGGTAACATTATGAAGTTTTAATACGATCAATCGGACCTATTATCAAGTTAGTGTATCAACTTTTGAACGAACTGCGCCCAGTAGTTTCCCAGCAATAAGCTGTTAAGTCGAGACAGACAGACAGACAGACAGACACACAATTAAAGTCTGTTGAGCCCAAGTACTAGCGTACTCGGGGATAAGGCGCTATATAAATACCCGTTATTATTATTATTATTATAACCAGTTGTTATCTGTTTCTCGTCCTCTTACTTCACAATTTGTTTTCTGTGTAGTATTTACTTTTCCATAGCGACCACCTGTCTATAACGAACACTTTTGGTCGGTTACAATTTCTTTTCTGTGTAGTATTCACTTTTCCATAGCGACCACCTGTCTATAACGAACAGTTTTGGTCGGTTACAATTTCTTTTCTGTGTAGTATTCACTTTTCCCACAGCGACCACCTGTCTATAACGAACAATTTTGGTCGGTCCCATGGCTGGTCGTCAAGGAGGGGTTCGACTGTTCAACCAATTGTTTCTCTTCCTCTACGTGCAGGATTACGATAAAGCCTGAGGATAGACGCTGGGTGGGAGCGTGGTGGATAGGGTACGTCATCTGCTCCATCCTCTACTGTATCATCGCTATCATCCTTTGTTTCTTCCCCAGACATCTGCCAGGTTGGTATAACGGTGTGCGTGTGGACGGGTGTGTGTGTGTGTGTGGGGGGGGGTTGTGTGTGTGTGTGTGTGTGCGTGTGTGTGATGTGTGTGTGTGTGCAAGCGTGTGTGTGTGTGTGTGTGTGTGTGTCGATCGGTAGCCACGTATAATAAAGGCCGTTCTTTTACTAATTTCAAAGAAGAGGTCGGACAAAGACCCGTGCGAACAATATGAATGCTCTGATCAGGGTTTTATGTTTTCATTTCCCACTCTTTTCTTCTTCCCTTTCTGGACAGGAGCGAAATCTCAGGCGAATAACAAAGACGAAGGCTTAACAGCAAGATCATCCAGAACGCACCAGGAGAAGAACATACTCGAGATTCTCTTATCTTTTCCAAAGGCAATTTTTGCTTTGGTGAGTGTGTGTGTGTGTGTGTGTGTGTGTACACCTGTGTCTGTGTCTGTGTCTGTGTGTGTGTGTGTGTGTCTGTGTGTGTGTGTGTGGGGGGGGGTGTTGGAGAAGGGGGAGGGGAGGGGGTTTGTCGCTGTCTAATTGACTGTCGAATGTCGATGACAGCTACCGCAAGTGTGTGTGTCTGTTGGTGAGTCTGGCTTCTGAGATTGACTGAATGGTTAATCACGCATCCTTACCCCATTCTGCGATCCTTTCCCCAATCCCCCCCCCCCCCCCCCAGTCCCTCTACCTGTATCCTTCTCCTGCACCCTTGTCACTTGTCCCTCGAACCCCCTTAATGACCCCCCCCCCCCCCTCGTAGTTCTCTCCCTCTATCCTCCTACCCCCGCCTCTCCGCCCTTTGTCCCCTGTCCTCTACCAGATTTCTGTCGCTATACCCCCTGGTCACATTCCTGCTACAAAGAAACAGTTTGTTCCTTGCAGATCTGCAACCCGCTGTATGTTTTATTGGTGCTGGTCGGCGCGGGGGACACTCTGATTGTTTCTGGCATCGCCGGCTTCGCTCCAAAGATCATCGAAGAGAAATTTAAGATCAAGCCATCAGAAGCGGGACTTATTATGGGTAAGGTGCCAGGGGAATTTGGGCACCAAACTCTTAATGATGACATTTTGGGATTCTTTTGAAGCACTACTGTTGTTGTTGTTGTTGTTGTTGTTGTTGTTGTTGTTGTTGTTGTTGTTGTTGTTGTTGTTGTTGTAATCATTCAACAGGAAAGGAATGATGCTTACAGGGATAAAAGTTGGGCCCAATAGAAAATTAGGAACAAGATTTGGTTGTTGTTGGTGGTGGTGTTGTTGTTGTTGTTGTTAGTGTTTATCAAGTAATCATTCAACAGGAAAGGAATGATAATTATAGGACAAAAAGTTGGGCCCAATAGAAAATCAGGAAAAAGGTGGGGATTCATGGGGCGGCAAGTCCCTGTCCTGTCGCGGACCAGGGAGCAAAATTAACACACATTTCAGTGATTTTGGACATAACTGTGGGACAAATTAATATCAAATGTCAAAGAAATCTACACATGTTTAATCATTTCCAGTTGACTTTTTTTCAAAATCCAGAAACAATTGTCAAAATCCGGAATTCCGGCTATCCGAATAGAAACTCATTTGTATCCCAGTTTGCAAGGCAATTCGTAATCAATCGATAGAAGCACATTAGTTATGATGACCGTGGCATGCAACAAGATACATGTAGTTCAGTTCCGCACCATTTTGTTTTGATAACGGACAGGCGCCGTGTCGCTGGTGGGCGGAGCGGGAGGATTGGGGTTGGGGGGATACCTGATACGGAGGTTCCACGTCAAGCTGTTCGGGATTCTGAAGATGTGCCTGTTCTTCACCTTCGTGGCCGCTTTGACGGGGGGTGCTGCCTTCTTCATCAGCTGTCCGAAGGACGCCTTTGCAGGCATCAATTCTCAGTACGGATCCAAAAGGTTAGTCAGGTGCTAATTCAGTGTGTTCCCGTCACAGAACACTGAAGTCGAGGAAGGAGACGATTGTTTTGAAGTATGCGTGCGTGTGTCGAAAGATAAAGAGTAGGATGTTCTTGTTTTTGTTTACTATGTGCATTTGTATGCTGGTACTTGAGATGTGCTCATCTCCATGAAAAGGGCCCAAGGCCTACTCATTAAAACATTCAGACCTCAGACTTCAGACCTCTCTCTCGCTCTCTCTCTCTCTCTCTCTCTCTCTCTCTCTCTCTCTCTCTCTCTCTATCTCACTCTCTCTCACTCTCTCTCACTCTCTCTCTACTAGGTTCGACTGCATTTAATGTGTACCTCGTCAGGATTTCAAAACAGTTAGCAAACCGTGGTATCAGTTTTGACTTTCGAATGCATCACCACAAAATGTCACCATGATAATGTTTAGAGGCCTGTAAGAAGACGTACAAAATTATTAGCTTTTGACTTCGTGTCCTTTTCAGCGATAAGCCCCACATGCTGACTGTGTTTTAACTTATTTTTCCGGCTACTGTGCAGCACGTCCAGCCCGCCGTCTTCCGTCAACGTGAATGCCCCGTGCAACTCGAACTGCGCGTGCACCACAAGAAACTTTGATCCGGTCTGTGGGCAAGATGGTGTGACCTACTTTTCCGCCTGTTACGCCGGTTGCATGGCGGACAACAGCTCGAAATTGCTTCTGGTAAGTTTTGAATGGACTTTAAACGTGTGAGGTAAACTGGTTATATATCTACGACTATAAGTATAACTAGGGCCAGCTAAATGTATCCATGCACTACACAGAGGCCTTTCGTGAGAGGGCCATTTTGTTAAAGGCACAGTAAGCCTCCCGTAACGTAACCTGGTGTCTGGCATTATGGGGTTAGTGCTAGGACTGGTTGGTCCGGTGTCAGAATAATGTGACTGGGTGAGACATGAAGCCTGTGCTGCGACTTCTGTCTTGTGTGTGGCGCACGTTATATGTCAAAGCAGCACCGCCCTGATATGGCCCTTCGTGGTCGGCTGGGCGTAAAGCAAACAAACAAACAAAGCCTCCCGTAAACCATCACAGATACTGTCAGACTTTTACACACAGTATAAACACCCTTTCATTTAAACACTCACCGCTTGAGAACATCCTAGGTGCCCTCCGTAAAGAGCGAGCAATTTTCAAAGAATTTATTTTTGCGTGGTTTATCTTACCCATGAGCCATCGTGAACCCGTGTGATCAAGTTTCCCTTTTTCACAATGTAGTCGTCAGTTAGTAATTTGAATACGACTCGCTGTGAGCTTTTCTGCAATAGCACTTTATTAAGTACCTTTGACTATGCACGAAACAAACGGCTGTGGTTCACAAGAACTCTCGCGATGGCTTTTGACTGTTCAGAGGAACTGCGTGTGTGTGTTTATTTGTGTGTGTGAGGGTTGTGTGTGTGTGGGGGGGTTGACTGCGTGTGTGGGTTTATTTGTGTGTGTGAGGTTTGTGTGTGTGTGTGTGTGTGTGTGGGACTGCGTGTGTGTGTTTATTTGTGTGTGGTGTGTGTGTGCCTTTCGCCTTGTATTGAGGAAATTAAACTGCGTTTGCGTATTATGTGTGTGTTTGCAAGCGTGCGTGTATGTTAGGCATATCTCAGTAGGTGTGTGTATGTGCGCGTACGTGCAATGTGTGTGCGTGCGCGCGTGTGTTTGTGTATGTATGTATGTATGTGTGTGTGTGTGTGTGTGTGTGTGTGTGTGAGAGAGATAAACAAACTATCAAGAACAAAACAAAACTGAACAAACGAAATGTTTTCCCCCAACTCTGATTATTGCTTGTTTCGGCGACGACTGTGATTTTGACTTTTTGAGTAAGCCTACACGAACACACAAGCTCAATACAGCCGGCAACAAGTTCGCCGGTCGGGGCAGTGAAATACTATTTCAAATAGATCTATTTCACTAAGAATGTCAATGGATATAGGGCAACATACTTATTTTTTAAATCAGTGATTGATTAGATCGTCATATTTTTGTGACACTGAGACCAAACCATCACAAAATTAGCAATAGGCCTTGAATCAAAGTCGTGCGAGATCTGACCTTGCTGCAAATGTACGTGTACGACTTGATTGTGTTGACGTTCAACTGGTAAGCTGGGCGATTGCAGGCTTTTATCCAGCGAAGGCAGCGATCTAGATGGTACAGATGCTTTCCCGGTTTCACAAATGGGATGAATTTCACGCCAACACAGCGTTCAGGATACCTATCATCCGTTTTACATTGTCCCCAAGCACAGTGCTTGTTAGGCGGCATTTTGAAAGGTGACCGGGAATTTGCTTCCTAAAACAAGGGAAGTAATTCCCAGAGCCTCGATATGTGGATAAGGTTAATTCCAACGCTTGTCCGATCTCGAGTATAGTACGGCAGCAAATGTTGATTTAATTCCAACGATTGTCCCATCTCGAGTAAAGTGCGGCAGCAAATGTTGATTTAATTCCAACGATTGTCCCATCTCGAGTAAAGTGCGGCAGCAAAATGTTGATTTAATTCCAACGATTGTCCGATCTCGAGTATAGTACGGCAGCAAATGTTGATTCAATTCCAATGCTTGTCCGATCTCGAGTATAGCACGGCAGCAAATATTGATTCAATTCCAACGCTTGTCCGATCTCGAGTATAGCACGGCAGCAAAGTGTTGACTAATTGATTCCAACGCTTGTCCCATCTCGAGTATAGCACGGCAGCAAATATTGATTCAATTCCAACGCTTGTCCGATCTCGAGTATAGTACAGCAGCAAATGTTGATTCAATTGATTCCAACGCTTGTCCCATCTCGAGTATAGCACGGCAGCAAATATTGATTCAATTCCAACGCTTGTTCCATCTCGAGTATAGTACGGCAGAAAATGTTGATTCAATTCCAACGATTGTTCTGTCCCAACAGAAGTATGACAACTGTTCCTGTGTCATCAACACCATGCTCAGCAGCGGAGGTAACGGGACGGGAATTGCAAATGGCGGAACTTGCTCCAGCGCATGCCAACAAGTGTGGCCTTTTGTCCTCGTCCTTTTCTTCGGCATTCTCTTCACCTTTCTCAACGTCACGCCTATATCCATGGCTATACTCAGGTGAGCTTTACAGTGGAACTTGTCTAATAACGACCACCCAAGGGATCAACCAAAAGTGGTCGTCATAGCCAGGGAGTCGCTATGGAAAGGTGAATTTATGATAGAAGAAAATATTATCTGGGGTCCTTGGGGATGGTTGTTATGGGCAGGTGATCGCTTACCCCGAGAGGTTGTGTCAAGGGCAGGTTCGATTGTATATGTAAATACAATGGGACTATATATACACATATAGAAAGAAAAAAACATAAATCCACGCATAAGTCTGTAAGTACAAAGTTTAACATGATTTTTGTAGTCGGGTAGAAGCACAGAGAGTTTGAGATCTTGAGTAAGTAGAATAAAAGGCAGATTCTTCCACCAAATCGCAGGGATTAAGGTGTATCGTACGTTGCACACTCCTGTCCGTCCCGTTTTCATAAACATTGAGTGCACTGCCACCATGTACATGCTATTTCAGTACATTTCGCTAAATGGAAGATTACAGAACAACTCGCACGTTAAGAATATTCAAATGGATTTGTATTTTTTCGTGTTTAGTAAGATTTTTGTTATTGTCCCATTCTTTTCTGGGAAGAATTTTTTCAAGTAATTTAAAAAAAAAAGTATTTGTATTTGTATTGTGTCTGTGCAGATGCGTACCGGAGGAGGAGCGGTCCGTGGGTCTGGGCATGCAGTGGGTGGCGCTCCGTTCCATGGGTAAGATCACTGATTAGACAGACGGGCGCAATGGCCTATAGTGGTTCAGACGCCGGCCTCCCAAGCGGAAGGTCGTGGGTTCCAATCCCGGCCTCGCCTGGTGACTTAAGGGTGGAGATTTTTTCTAATCTCCCAGGTCAATCTATGTGCAGACCTGCTAGTGCCGTATCCCCCTTCGTGTGTACACGCAAGCACAAGACCAAGTGCGCACGGGAAAGATCATGTTATTCATGTCTGTGTTCGGTGGTTTATAGAAACACAAACTTGAATACCAAACATGCATCCCCCGAAAGCGGCGTATGACTACCTAAATGGCGGGGTAAAAACGGTCATACACGTAAATACCCTTGGAGTTTCAACCCATGGACAAAGAAGAAGAAGAATTCTAGAAATAATTCTGTCGGGGCGGTTTTATGGGTTGTGGACAAGTTGTTTTTCCTTGCTTTTCTATGAAAACACTGAGGCAAGCTGCACGTGGCATTGTAGGCTTACCTCAGTGTTTCTATGGAAACAAGGAAAAGCAACTCATACAATTTGCTAAGAAAAGAAAGTACACAAAAATACCCCCACCCCAACCCCAACCCCCGATTGCTCAAACAAACCGTTTCTGTATGATTTGTGTTTGGTCCTCAGGTACGATCCCTGGTCCCATCCTGACGGGGATAGTGCTGGACTCGACCTGTCGCCTGTGGCAGAGCACGTGCAAAGGGCAGGGCAGCTGCTGGATGTACGACAGCAACAAGATGAGTCTCAACCTCTTCTTCTGGTGGGTCGGCGTCAAGGTGACCACGTTGTGCTTCTTGGGGCTCGCCTACTTGTATTACAAGAAGAAAGGTCATGCGGAGGTGGACCGTCAAGAACAGTTGAACCTCTCCATAACTCTCTCCCCGGTCGTTTCGGAGGTCGCGAAAGACGAGGAGGAGGATAAAGATAACCCAGCAGCATCACCATCACCATCACCATCTTGCGGCCAGGAAGGCACTTGCGTTGATCGGGGCATTGATGCGAAGAAGGGAAGTTATGCGAAGCGGGATGATGACGCAGTAGATGTAGACAAGAAGCCTGATACTGTTTCCAGCAAGGGTAACGTCGTACAGCCCGCTGTAGTGGAGCCGTTGAAGCTGGATGGAGATAATGCTACTTCTGCAGTGCCGACGTCGGTTACAGACGGCTCCGCTCCCGGTGATACAACAAATAACAGTGTCTGTTATATCACCAGGCTATGATATGCTTTTGTGTGTATTGTTTTAATAATCTATTTATTAATCTGATGATCTACTTCATTCCATGCAGTTTATCTATGCAAATATGCAGAAAGAAAAGCCCAACACATTCAGCATTCGGCTGTGATTTGTCCTTGTTTAAGTCAACAGTCGATCGAGTCTGTATTCCTCAGTTTTCAGAGACCACTTTAACACACACACACACACACACACGCACACACACACCGTCACACACACACACACACACACACACACGCGCGCGCATACACACACACACGTACGCACGCATACAAACACACACACACACACACACACACACACACACACACACACACACGCTCAATCAGTGTCCATGGAAGCCTGCGAAGGTGAGTCGTTTGAGCACTTCAGTTGCTATGCCTAGTGTCAATTTTGTTGTCGAGCACATTGAAAGACATCCGTCGCGATATAACCTTGAATGGTTGAAAACGACGTTAAACACCAAATAAATAAATAAATAAATAAATTGAAAGACATTAGAAGCGTATTTCATTGCTCACGCTGGGTTGATTGCATAAAGTTGTACGTAGCATACATGTGGATACAATGCAACTGTCGTACTCGAGGACTCAGGTACGCTGCTCAAGCGGTAATCTTTTTTATGATGTGTATCTTTCAGGCGATCCACGAATTCAGTCATTTGGCGTATTGCCTAAAGCTTTCAGGCATTGTATGTGCTTGCAGTGGCCACAAAGCAATAACCGGTCGAATGAATACAATTCCGGGGATGGAAGTTCCCATCAAGAAACCATGAATTCCTGAATTAAGAAAAGGTTTCCTGCTCGACTTCCTGATTTTCAAACCATCCAGGGACTAAACATCTTTCAGAAGAAAAAAAAGCTCGGGTTAAATTGGCTCCTTATCAGATTGTCCTGATCTTGATCGAACACTCTCCTCTTGCATACCAGGGCAGCGCGTAGACTATTTAGAATGTGATCTCAGTCGTTTCACTGATTGCCTTAAAGAAGGTCTGCTGTTCAAGTATACAGTTACCTCATGACCAAATATTAATGCTTCCACAATTTTGTCAAACTCCATCCATTTCTTGTGTCTGCTGCTTATTCATTCATTTCGTTGACGAATGTCAGTACTTGCGGGAGAAAAGGGAAGGGGTGGGTGGCTAACCGAAGTTTATGTGTGTTGTGTCTTGTCGAGTATAGCTTACATCATGTATTCTTTTCCAGAACTTGCGTCATTCCAAACTTATTGTACAGAAGAGAATCAATTTGGGAGAAAAAGAAGACGAAAAACCAACATGGGGCGGTCAGTCGTTATCTATAGGCCAATCTCCTACGTTTCCATGTTTTTAGTACATGTACATCTGTCTTGTCGTATTTCAGCTTCTTCACCAAAAGCTTCCAAACTGGAGTTAGCGCCAGCTACATTATGCAGAATGTTTTAATGCGTGAAAAAAAGCAAGTTATTTATAAATTGCATTAACTTCGAAATTCCATTAAACAGAAGGGGAAAACAGTAATTAATCAGCGAAAGAAGCATTTTTGGATGAAAAAAGCATTCGTAAGGCTAATTTTTAATGCTAATTTAATTACCAAATCTCGTAGTTGACAGGCTGGACATTTACCAAGAAAAACTGTCAACAAAACTATTGAAAGATACTTACATTTCCTTCCTGTGAAAACTTAATGTATTACGAAAAACACCACCGATCTGAGTAGGTTTGTACAGGGGATAGAGGGCAGTTTTTCATTTTAGACACATACCAGCAATCAACAGCCTCGCTGCTTCCTGTACAGAGTCGGGATTGTTTGCTGGTTTAATTTCACAGCCTGGCATACGTGTCAGTTACAAATATACCAGACGATGTTCGGAAATAACTCTGTCGGGTTTATATGGGATTTGAAAGAGTGAATACCCATGCTTTTTCAGGGACAAATAAATTCACACGTGCTCTTTTTCACGTGTTTCATACGGCACACCCCTCGCTACTGGTTGGTCCCTCCAGTGTGTGTCCCCGTAAAAGCAAGGGTATTCACTCTTTCACACCCGACACAAACCCGAGTTATTTTCGGAATTCGTCTATTCAGCACAAACGTCTGACATTCCACAGGACTGAACAACCAAGCTGTAGTCTTAGTGTGTGTGTCAAAGTGACCAATAGTTCCCCTTTAGGTAGTTTCTGTCCAGAAGGATCTGTGATGGTTTACATATACAACAACAAAATTCTATGCAGGAAATATACAATGTACCTTGTAGTTACGTTTCTATTAGCAGATGTACTCTCTCTCTCTCTCTCTCTCTCTCTCTCTCTCTCTCTCTCTCTCTCTCTCTC
The DNA here is from genome assembly GCF_037325665.1 of Littorina saxatilis. Lineage (NCBI taxonomy): Eukaryota > Metazoa > Mollusca > Gastropoda > Littorinimorpha > Littorinidae > Littorina > Littorina saxatilis. Next base: position 34,790,420 of record NC_090261.1, read on the forward strand.
TCTCTCTCTCTCTCTCTCTCTCTCAGTCTCTCTAACCCTATCTGTCTCTCTCCCCCTCTCTTTTTTCCTCTCTCTCTCTCCCTACCTATGTCTCTCTCTGTCTCTTCAGTAATGCAAACTGAAAGTATATATATTCCATAATTGCCTAAGATCAACTGGAATCAAAAGTGCAATATTTGGTCATTTTCATTGTCTTCCGTTGTGAAATATGACAATCAGTAAAGATTTACACAAGATCTATGTGCTTTATCTGCGCGGTGTGTGTGTGTGTGAGATAGTGTCGTGTCAGTTTGTGTGTGTGTGGGGGGGGGGGGGGGATGTGCCGTTTATGTATCTTTCTTGTGGGCGCAGTAACGCGAGTCTACTTGGCTTGTTCTGTGATTAACCAATGTACATCTAACTTGTAAGGTTTTTCTTTCCGATTTTATGATAACTACAAGCCTTATATATCCTCTGCTGACTGTTTGCCAGTCATGCCCTAGCTAGTGTTTGTTTTTCTTTTTTACATTTAGTCAAGTTTTGACTAAATGTTTTAACATAGAGGGGGGAATCGAGACGAGGGTCGTGGTGTATGTGTGTGTGTGTCTGTCTGTGTGTGTGTGTAGAGCGATTCAGACTAAACTACTGGGCCGATCTTTATGAAATTTAACATGAGAGTTCCTGGGTATGATATCCCCGGACGTTTTTTTCTTTTTTTCGATAAATACCTTTGATGACGTCATATCCGGCTTTTTGTAAAAGTTGAGGCGGCACTGTCACACCCTCATTTTTCAATCAAATTGATTGCAATTTTGGCAAAGCAATCTTCGACGAAGGCCGGGGTTTGGTATTGCATTTCAGCTTGGTGGCTTAAAAACTAATGAGTGAGTTTGGTTATTAAAAATCGGAAACTTGTAATTAAAATTATTTTTTTATTAAACGATCCAAAAACAATTTCATCTTATTCTTCGTCATTTTCTGATTCCAAAAACATATACATATGTTATATTTGGATTAAAAACAAGCTCTGAAAATTAAAAATATAAAAATTATGATCAAAATTAAATGTCCGAAATCGTTTTAAAAACTATTTCATCTTATTCCTTGTCGGTTCCTGATTCCAAAAACATATAGATATGATATGTTTGGATTAAAAACACGCTCAGAAAGTTAAAACGAAGAGAGGTACAGTAAAGCGTGCTATGAAGCACAGCGCAACCGCTACCGCGCCAAACAGGCTCGTCACTTTCACTGCCTTTTGCACTAGCGGCGGACTACGTTCAGTTTCATTCTGTGAGTTCCACAGCTTGACTAAATGTAGTAATTACGCCTTACGCGACTTGTTTCTTTTTATTGTCTTGAGCCTTAAACTTCAGATCTGTAAATATTACAAAGAAAAAGATCCAGTCGAACCCCTCCTTTTTAAGCTTGCTCATGAGTCACATTTAAAACTGTGTGTCAGATTTGTTATTGTTTCTGTGTGTGTGTGTGTGTGTGTGTGTGTGTGTTTTTTCAGCCCACAGTTCCTTGCAGACAAAAACGCACATTTGCAGAATGTGTGTATTATAAAAACTTTTTGTTGAGTATTTGTCAAGGTAAGCTGCCAATGTGATAATAGGGACATGCAAATGAGGAAGGCACCAGAAGAATGAAACGGGACAGACATGAACACACAACAACAAAGACATGATTCACATGAACATACATGCATGCATGCACACACAATCACAACTTCCACTAATAGGGAACAGATTTATTGAAGAAGTAAAATACTATAATCAACTTGCAAGAAAGAAAAACTCTGGGTCCAACTAATTACTATTTGTAATCCCCTAATCACTATGTTTTGAGATAACACACACACACACACACACACACACACACACACACACACATAATCATACAGATACACTCTTGGCACATAATCGAAAATTTTTAAGTAAATTTTCATTTGATTAATATACTTACCCGAATCACATAAAAGCATTGACGCAGTCTATGATCCATAGGTCTGAAAAGGCTACCCGTCTTAAAAAAGGTTTTAAAGGGAAGCAACCCAACCTCAAAAGGAAAACACAGCCATGGTAACGACCATTCACCCGGGGAGTTACCTCCCGTACGGGGTATGTGACGTCACCACCCCTGCTGTACCACGTGGTATTATCATTCGGCTTTAGATAAACTAAAAACCATATGCTTTTCAGTTCTATATCAGGAAAGAGTACACATGATGCAAAGAATACAATGGTATAATGTTGAGATGAAAGGAAATCTTTTCCTCAAAATACTGTTTGTTGGGTTGATTAACACAAATGTGTATAGCCTCTAGTTAACAAGAAATCAAAAGTTACAACATCTGTATCACATACACCCTCAGTACAAGCGCAAGAAAGAGTTGTGAAAGATAACTTTTCCAAGAAAGACAACTCTCCTAATCAGTTCACAGAACCTAGTCCATGATAAGCAAAGCAACTAATGTTCGTTCAAGCAAACACACACAAGTGCACACACTCGCTCGCTATATATCTCTCTCTCCCTCCCTCTCTCTCCTCTCTCTCTTTCTCTCTCTGCTCCTCCAAATCTCCTTAAACAGTTGAACTCATTTCTTTCTTTCTTTATTTGGTGTTTAACGTCGTTTTCAACCGTTCAAGGTTATATCGCGATGGAGGGAAGGGGGGTGATGGGATAGAGCCACTTGTCAATTGTTTCTTGTTCACAAAAGCACTAATCAAAAATTTGCTCCAGGGGCTTGCAACGAAGTACAATATATGACCTTACTGGGAGAATGCAAGTTTCCAGTACAAAGGACTTAACATTTCTTACATACTGCTTGACTAAAATCTTTACAAACATTGACTATATTCTATACAAGAAACACTTAACAAGGGTAAAAGGAGAAACAGAATCCGTTAGTCGCCTCTTACGACATGCTGGGGAGCATCGGGTAAATTCTTCCCCCTAACCCGCGGGGGGTGAAACAGAATCCGTTAGTCGCCTCTTACGACATGCTGGGGAGCATCGGGTAAATTCTTTCTCGTCCCAACCAATATGGGACTCCCCCTAACCCGCGGGGGGCCAGTTGAACTCAAAACAAAAGTTACCTAGAATGTTTAAAAAAAATAAAAAATAAAGTAAAATTGCAAGCCATCAGCAAAAAGGTCTCTTTTAAAATACACAGACAGAAGTGTATACACCTGTAAATTTCATGTTTCAACTGAAAGAATGCATCTTCTCATAGACATAACAGTATGTGCATATTATGCGTAGACCATTGCATCATTTTTTTCTGCATAGTGCACGAACAAATGAATCGAGGAAATGGTATTAGCTAACACACAAGTAACACACAAAAAAACACGAAAAGGGAATTATGACTGGCGAACTACACAAATGAAATGGTCAATTTGAAGAAAAAAACTGTCAATATCGCCGGGGCATCGCACTGGTGGACAGCGGTAAACAAGGAGAAACCAACCTCAGCCTTCATATGTCGTAGCATTCACAACAAATTACATGAGAATGACTTTTTTTAATGTTGACACCTCAAAAAATACACCGAGAAACAAGAATCACTATTTTCAAAATGGAATACATACATGTATATATAATATTAGTTCAAGTTGTATGGCATTTTTAGCCCATTCTGCGTCAAATATTCGTTGTGTGGGCTCCAAATTAAAAGTAAACTGTCAAACTGTGACAGACATTCTACTGAATAAAGGCACAGAGGCTTGGTCTATGTTAAACTTAAGCCAGGTAAAAAACAGATGAGGATGAAAAGTGCATAACATGCTCAAAAACGAATGCACCTTTAAGATCACCCCTCCACTTGGACATATACCGAAACATCCTGGCTGCTTCCTGTGCAGGGTTGGAATTTTTTCTTTCTTTATTTGGTGTTTAACGTCGTTTTCAACCATTCAAGGTTATATCGCGAGGGGGAAAGGGGGGAGATGGGATAGAGCCACTTGTCAATTGTTTCTTGTTCACAAAAGCACTAATCAAAAATTTTATAAGTAAATTTTGATTTGATTAATATACTTACCCGACTCACATTTAGCATTAACTTCAGATTAATAGCTTGGACACTGAACTACGCTTCACCCCTAAAGGGGAAGCAACCCCTTAAAAAAGAACGGCCTTGACCCAAACCAAGTTAACAAGAGTCAAGGTCATACCGCTCTCGCGACCTATCACGCGAGACCCACCCGGCGCCATGTTAGAACGTCACTCCTACTGAAATGATCTGTTCTTTTTTATGGAAACCCTAAGCGGGGTAGGCGGGAGGGTATTAACGATGTGAGTCGGGTAAGTATATTAATCAAATCAAAATTTACTTATAAAATTTTCGATTAAATTACATATCTTAACCCGACTCACATTTAGCAGATTGCTAATGTAGGTGGCGGGTACTTACTCTATGATCTTGGAAGAACCTGTCCTGCGGCTACCACAGCCGGTAAGGAGTTGGTCCCATCTTGCCGCGTACTTGCAATGTCACGCAAGTAAAAATTTATGAAGACGTCCTCAGACGCCCAATACGCAGAGTCAAGTACTTCAGACAGCCTTCCTGACTGTAGTACGGCCAAAGACGAGGCCCAGGCTCTCGCCTCATGAGTACGTGCAGACGACATGGGGAGAACGGACTGCCCCCCCCCCTTTTCCTTTCTGCCACCACTCATATGCTTGTTTTATAAGTGTGGCGATCCACCTAGCCAAAGTCACCCGTGACAGGTCCCTGTTCCGAGCAGTATTGAGTGAGATAAACAGAAGTCTCTGTTCCTTAGCTCTTAACGGAGCAGTCCTAGACAAATAGCTGCTAAGTGTTCGCACTGGACAATTTGTCATGTCAGGGTCACCTGGTGCTAGTATAGTGGACAAAGACGGAATCCTGATAACGGGAGCAGGATGGTGAGGCTTTTGATTTTTTGCTAAGAAATCGGGTCTAAAACGAAGTGAGATAGAACCATCACTCTCAACAGAGATGTCTTTTGGAAGGCCTGAGAGCGCGTGTACTTCGCTGCTCCGTCTAGCTGTAGCCAGTAAAGTGAGCAGAAGAGCTTTACGTGTAAGATTATGGAGACTTGCCAAATGTAAAGGTTCAAAATCCGAAGATCTCAAGAAGTTCAAAACTAAAAACAGATCCCAGGCTGGGACTGGAGTCTTTGTCTTAACAAAATCCAATGCAGCGCCTCTTAACACGCTTGCAATAACTCCACCCAGGGAAATAGTGCGACCTAATTGCTTTAAGGTGGACGAAATCGCTGATCTCCTGACCTTAAGAGATGATGGGGACTTGCCTTGGGAGGCCAACCAAGACAAATGATTAGCTACCTGCATTGACCGAGGGGATGTAGCTTCGACCCCATTATCTGCGCACCATGCTACCCATGCAGACCAGTGTGATGTGTAAACAGAACTAGTAGACTGTCTGTGAGCCTTTTGAACCAGATCTAAAGTCCCTTCGGAAGCACCTGAGCGACGCAAAGATTTTCTCACAGTCTCCACGCGTGAAGCCGCAGAGCCTGCGGATTCTCGTGAAGAACGCCCGTGCGTGGTTGTAGCAGATCTCCCCTCTTTAGGTTTAGCGGAATAGGAGGACCTACTGTGAGACGAAGCAGGTCCGGAAACCAATGTTGGCTTGTCCACATTGGAGCCACCAGAATGAGAGACGGGCGTTCCATCTCGGCCTTTCTGAGTACCCTGCCCAGCAGTTGAAACGGAGGGAAGGCGTACGCCGTGAGATCCGACCAGTTGATCTCCAGAGCGTTTGTCTTCCAAGCTTCCGGATCGGGAAACGGGGAGACAAATACCGGTAGTCTCCGGGAAAACCTCGTAGCGAACAGATCGACTACAGGCTTTTCGACCTGAACCCACAATCTCTGAAGTGCATGGTGGGTGATCGTCCACTCCGTGTGCAACACACTGGACGAACGGCTGAGAGCATCGGCTAGAACGTTGAGCCGACCTGGCAAGAACTTCGCCGACAGAGTGATCCGATGTTGAGCACACCACCGCAGAATCTGACAAGTTCTGACTGAGAGTGTTTGCGACCGTGAACCGCCCTGCTTGTTCACATAAGCCGCTACCGTGGTGTTGTCGGTATGTAGCCGAACATGCTTTCCGACAACGGCAGGGAAGAAGCTCCGAAGCCCCAAAAAGGCTGCCTCCAACTCCAACACATTTATGTGAGACTGGGCTTGACTCTCGGGCCAAGTCCCCGAGGCCGTGAGCTGTGCAAGATGAGCACCCCAGCCTGACTGAGACGCATCTGTGAACATGTCGACCTCCGGAGGAGGAAGCACAATCGGAACTCCCAGAAACAAGTCTGCTTGCAACCACTGATTTGTGGTCTGTCGAATCCAGCTGTGTATCTGAACAGAGACATCCCAGCCCTGGTAAGCCGGATTCCACTCCGAGCTGAGTGCAGCCTGAAACGGCCTCTTGCAAACTCTCCCCAGCGGAATGAGAGTGGCCATAGATTCCATCTGACCTAGGGCCGACGCCAAGACCCTGGCCTTGGCCTGCTTCTGTGACCTGAGAGACCTGAGAAGGTCTTGGAGCTTGTTGACTCTTCTCAGGGAGGGACGGACTGACCATGCCACCGTATCGAATGTCATCCCTAGGTACGTGAAGTTTTGAGACGGTATCAGCTCTGATTTGCTCTGGTTGATCTGAAAACCTAGATCGTTTGCCTGATCCAACACTGCCTGCGTGTGAAGACTGCAAGACTGCTGGCTCTGATTTAGGACGAGCCAATCGTCTAAATATGCACGCAGACGAATGCCTTTTTGCCTGACCAGGGAACAAAGTTGTCGTGTCACCATTGTGAAGACCCAAGGGGCCAGAGACAAGCCGAAGGGGAGAGCCCTGAACTGATAGATCTCTGTTGCCCATCGAAATCTGAGCCACTTTCGATCTGACGGATGCATGAGTATATGAAAATACGCATCCGTCAGATCGATTGATGTTGCCCAATCCCCTGGTCTGAGTGCCTCCCGAACGGAAAAGGGAGTCTCCATGGTAAACCGAATCTCCCGGAGGAATTTGTTCAATGGGGACAGGTCTAAGACTGGACGCCACCCTCCCGAACTCTTTGGGACTACGAATATCCTCCCATAAAAACCCGGGGAGTTGTGGTCTGAAACAACTTCCACTGCTTCCTTTTGAAGAAGAGCAGCGATTTCCGACTGAATTGTGGCCTTTGCCTCTGGTTTTGCCGGAAACTTGAATGCAGGAGGTGTTCTGGTAAGAGGCGCTTTCTGCTCTTTCCAGAGCAGCCTGAACCCCGAACGTACTATCCCCACAATCCACTGACTGTTTACATGCTGTAACCAGTAGTGAAGGGCCCGGGAGGGGCCGCCCGCCACCAAAAGGGTGGGGGCTGTGGGGATGAGTAGCTCGGGGCCTCGTCATTGGGGGTTAGGTTTTCGACCCGACCCCCTAGCATTGCCGAAAGACGGCTTCTTCTTGGGGTAAGGAGCGCCCCTGCCTCTACCCCTAAAAGAGGACTGTGAATGCTGAGAGCCGCGTCCCCGATTAGCAGAAGAGAAAGACGCTTTAGGTGGACCCTGCTGTTTGGCCTGAGGCTTAGCGAGACCATGTTGGGCAAGCTTTGCGATCGCTAAGTCCCTAGCGTTTTGTGTTTGCTTGTCAAGCGCGTCAAGTGAAGGTTGACCGAGCAAAGACCCCTCTGTGAAAGGAGAGACCTTGAGCAAGTCCAAAGTAGACTTGTCTTGAATTCTAGAGCCAGACAAGAAAGCGTCCCTGCGCGTGAAAACCGCATGTGCGTACAACCGTGCCGCGACTGACATTTGTTCGGCTGAAACCTTAGCCAAAGAGGCCAGGAGTATGGGAACGTCTTTCACGCTAGCGTCGTTTCGAAATTCGAAAGGATCCAACGACACCGCGATCGACCGAGAAAGAGACCTAAGAAGTGTCTCTGAAAGAGACGCAAGTTCCAACGAGTATCTTCCCGTCTCCTCCAAACCAATCAATGCACCTTCAGAGTAAGTGCAAGGTTTGTCAAAACGATAGACATCCTCTCTGAGGTTCGCCAACTCCGGAGTGACCGGAAGCGGTGCACTCGGCAAAGCGTAAGTCTCAATAAGGCTGTGGTGACGACGGGAGAGAGTAAACTTGCGTGCATGAAACGAAGTGCTCGTCTTCCGTAACTGGCCTGAGGCAAGCCATGGCTGAGCAGCATCAGGCGCCTGACCGTGTGCGGTCAGTAAAGGCACAGTATCCACAGGCAAGCTATTCTCAGAACCCGAAGTTCTAGCCAGCACCTTGGAAAGTTCGTAAGCAACAGAAGGAGACTCGCTAAAACGATATCCCTGAACTTCCGTTAAGGCAGGGCGGAAATCACCCACCGCTGAGGGTGGTGGTGCCGCAAAGCTCGTCGTAGCTGTCACCCCTTCAGCGAAGTACTTGGCAGACACCTGAGCTGCAGTAACCATAGCTGGTTTAAGTTTGAGTGACAACTTGACATCGACTTCCTCCTCAGAAAGTGAGTGAGAATCATCGAACTCCGAATCTGCTGTGGCTGGACCGTGAAAGTCACTGTGACTAGCTGCGTCACTAAAACGATCCACCACAGGCGAGGCTGATTGCAAAACGGAAGGACCGTGCAAAGCCTGCCCGAAAGCAGCATCCTGCCCAGAGGGAGGAAGTTGAGACTTGTTTACATTCACCGGAGACATACCAGTCTGCCTGTGAGTAACACTGTCTCGTTGTCCGGTGTCGACCCCCCGTGAGTTCCGCTTGCTAAGAGCGATAGCCTCTGGGAAAGTCGAACTTTCACCCCCCGGCCGTGGCGGGGGGGCTACTAGTTCCGGCCCAACTTGTTGTCCGGTGTCGACCCCCCGAGTTCCGCTTGCTAAGAGCGATAGCCTCCGGGGAGTCGTACTTTCACCCCCCGGCCGTGGCGGGGGGGCTACTAGTTCCGGCCTAACATGAACACTTTCACCAGAGAACCTGGCTACCGGTGAACTTGACAAACCTGAAGAGCGTGAAACCGCCCCTTGAACGAAGTAATCACCCTGCTCTGCGTGCACGTCGGCCGACGTGATAGTGCATGAAGGCGGAACCTTAGCGTAAGCCAGCGAAGCCACTCCGCCCACTCCCGCTGGGAGCGAGTGCAACTCCTTACGAGTAGCATGCAAATCAGCTGCAAACTGCTGTTGTTGTGCAAACATGTTATTCATATTGACAGAAAACTTCTCAAAAAGGGAGGAAAAATCATCTTTCGCACGAGTCTTGTCTTTACCACTACGTCTCTTCTTGGCTGAAGGAGCCTTACTTTTAGCTTCTTTCAGTACAGGCATGACTGGGCTATCGGGGTCCGAAATATTAACGGACATGGTAGTTTGCGAAACTGGATCATGAACCGAGACGGTAGTACTTTTGCCTGTCTCTTTATGTGTGACCTTACTAGGCGAACACTCAGCAGCCATTTGCCTAGTCTGAGGCTTCTTTCTCTCTTTGTCAGCCATGCTGACGAAAACAAACAGTCTAAGAAACGTAAACACGAAACAGACTGCAAAACGGAGAAAGACACAAACAAACAGGAGCCGAACAAATTAGAAAGAGCTCACCCAATCTTGCTTAGGCAGGGACCTGTAGAACGGGGTGAAAAAACTGCTTGAAAAACAGTAGTAGGCTGAAAGCCTTTAGCGTAGCTGTGAAAACACGTCCGAGCTGATCGGAGGCTGAAGTAGGAGTGACGTTCTAACATGGCGCCGGGTGGGTCTCGCGTGATAGGTCGCGAGAGCGGTATGACCTTGACTCTTGTTAACTTGGTTTGGGTCAAGGCCGTTCTTTTTTAAGGGGTTGCTTCCCCTTTAGGGGTGAAGCGTAGTTCAGTGTCCAAGCTATTAATCTGAAGTTAATGCTAAATGTGAGTCGGGTTAAGATATGTAATTTAATCAAAAATTTGCTCCAGGGGCTTGCAACGTACGTAGTACAATATATTACCTTACTGGGAGAATGAAAGTTTCCAGTACAAAGGACTTAACATTTCTTACATATACTGCTTGACTAAAATCTTTACAAAAATTGACTATATTCTATACAAGAAACACTTAACAAGGGTAAAAGGAGAAACAAAATTCGTTAGTCGCCTCTTACGACATTGCTGGGGAGCATCGGGTAAATTCTTCCCCCTAACCCGCGGGGGGTTGGAATTTTTTGATGAAATCATTTGTTGAAAGAAATTAATTAATTCATAAACAAATTCTAACGATGGGTGCATTGGCCTAGTGAATAAGACGCTGGCCTCTCAAGCAGGAGGTAGTGGGTTCGAATCCTGTCCGCGCCTGTTTAGTTAAGGGCCTAGATCTTTCCGATCTCCCAGGTCAACTTATGTGCAGACCTGCTTGTGCCTAATATCCCCCTTCGTATGCACATGCAAGCACAAGACCAAGATCCTGTAATCCATGTCAGAGTTTGATGGGTTTTAAAAACACAAAAATGCCAAGCATGCATCCCCCGAAAGCGGCATATGGCTGCCTAAATGGCTGGGTAAAAACAGTCATACATGTAAGAACCATGGGAGTTTCAGCCCGTGAACATGAACGAAGAAGAAGAAATTCGATCTCAGCACAGAAAGCAGTCAGGCTGTTTTTGTTTGGTATGGGTCCAAGTAGAGGGATTGCTGTTTCCCATGCAAAAGCCTTTTCATCAACAAGTAACATCATCATCATCAACATCATCATCATCATTATTATTATCATGATCATCAACACCATCACCAGGACCAAAGTCAAATCAATACTTAATTACATATCACACGCATGATACACACACACAATAATATATAATTATAGATAAAGCTGTACAAAAAATGTTAAAACAACCACCATATTTTCGGAGCAATAAGGTGCACCTTTTTTCCTCAACTTTTCCCCCTGCGCCCTATTTACCGGTATCGCCTTGTGTATGGCTAAAGAAGAGTACGGGTGTACACACATCGTTTATAAAACACTCCCTCTCTAGTGATATGCATGGCAGCATGTTTCTGCTTCTATGACCTGGACAAAGTTTTCTCTAAAACATTAGAGGCATTCCCTCTCATAGTAGAACACTGGGTCATTGACCTGGGGTCAGAAAAGGTCAGTGTCTGTAAACTAGGGCAGGCAGCTGGTCTCAGCTTAGGTCACAAGACCAACACCTCTGAGAATGCAGACTCTCTGGTCTCACCACACATCGTGGAGAAAACGTATTTCCACTCTGTACACTTTCTTTAACTTGCGGCCAATAAACCGGACTAATGTGTGGATTTTAACCTTAAAAGTGATGGTTGCGCCTTTTACAACGAAGCGCCTTGTAGTCCTGAAAATACCGTAATCTGCATTGGCAATATACTATCCATCATACTGCTGTGACAGTACAGTCGAACCTGACCTGGCGACCACCTCTTGATGATAACCCCCTGCCCATTACCACCACCCCTTTCTTTCTTTCTTTTCTTTATTTGGTGTTTAACGTCGTTTTCAACCGTTCAAGGTTATATCGTGACAGAGAAAGGGGGGAGATGGGATAAAGCCACTTGTTAATTGTTTCTTGTTCACAAAAGCACTAATCAAAAAATTGCTCCAGGGGCTTGCAACGTAGTACAATATATTACCTTACTGGGAGAATGCAAGTTTCCAGTACAAAGGACTTAACATTTCTTACATACTGCTTGACTAAAATCTTTACAAACATTGACTATATTCTATACAAGAAACACTTAACAAGGGTAAAAGGAGAAACAGAATCCGTTAGTCGCCTCTTACGACATGCTGGGGAGCATCGGGTAAATTCTTCCCCCTAACCCGCAGGGGGAACCACCACCCCAAAGAAACCCTGACGAGGATCTTTCCTAAAAATGTACCTTCCGATAACGACTGTCTGTCTTTGAGGACCCCTTCTGGTCGGTCCCTTGAGTGGTTGTTTGTTTGTTTGTTTGTTCGTTCATGGGCTGAAACTCCCACGGCTTTTACGTGTATGACCGTTTTTACCCCGCCATTTAGGCAGCCATACGCCGCTTTCGGAGGAAGCATGCTGGGTATTTTCGTGTTTCTATAACCCACCGAACTCTGACATGGATTACAGGATCTTTTTTGTGCGTACTTGGTCTTGTGCTTGCGTGTACACGCGGGGGGTGTTCGGACACCGAGGAGAGTCTGCACACAAAGTTGACTCTGAGAAATAAATCTCTCGCCGAACGTGGGGACGAACTCACGCTGACAGCGGCCAACTGGATACAAATCCAGCGCGCTACCAACTGAGCTACATCCCCGCCCCCCTTGAGTGGTTGTTATGGACATGTTCGGCCGAATGAGGATTGATATGCAAGTGCTATTTTCACAATGGTGAGATCATAACAAAGGCTACATTAAACTGTGCATTGTCAAAAACAATGTTCTTATTCAAAATCAGAGAAACAATGAATGAGAAAATTGTATCATCTTCATATTAAACTCATGTCTTGTGATGTTGGTTCGATCTGTTAATATGCGTGACATAACGCTGGCATTCATTATTTCTAAACCATCATAAAAACTTTCCTAAAACCACAACAAGAGTATGACGAAATTACTAACTTTGGCAATTGCTATGTCAAGTTCAAGTTTTCATCAAGTTAAAAAAAAACATTTAGAAGAACTCTGAGAAAAGGAAGCGTAAAAGAACACACTCAAAATCACCAAACTGCAATCATCACATAAATATATTCAAATAAACAAAGTAACAACAGTTTTTGAATCAATTGTATGAAAAAAAGTTTATATCTGTAATACAAGAATAATGCCTTTATTGTCAATCCAGGTCCATTTAAAAAATTCTGATTTTGATTTTGATTTGATATGCGAGCAAAATACAAACTAGCTGGCCAGCATGCAACAAAACATTCACAATGTTATCAACAAAACATTCACAATGTTATGATCACAATCATCTGTTGATCTGCATTCCCGTTTTTTTCTTCAGAAACAGAGAAGACATCATCAAAAACTCAACTTCAGATATCACTTCAGACACATGCTCAAAAAATATGACACAAGTATGTGTAGAGTACATGAAACATATGCGGAAGTCAAATGATATTGCCCATCACAGAATTGGTAATTGCTGAAAAAATAACCTGGGAGAAATAAAAGAACCTAAGAAGGTTTCATAAATCTCAAAAGGGATAAATGACAAATATGCAAATGAATTTTTTTTAAATCATCTCCCTCTCTCTCTCTCTCTCTCTCTCTCTCTCTCTCTCTCTCTCTCTCTCTCTCTCTCTCTCTCTCTCTCTCTCTCTCTCTCTCTCTCTCTCTCTCTCATACACACAGACAGACACCTTAACTCCTGAAAACAAATATCAAGGGAGACCAAGCATAACAACATATACATCTCAAAAGGAATAAATGACAAATAAAGTACAAAAATTCCATCCCTCGCTCTCGCGATCTCTCTCTCTCTCTCTGAAAAAGCAAGTCTGTTGAGGAATATCAGCCTGAAGTCAGCATGATGTTTAAATGTGCCAATACCATGGTTACTGCTGAGACTAGAAAAGAGTGCATCCTTGTGAGCGTTCAGTCCTAAAAATTAAAATGGACCAATACATAAATGTTATTTATATACTTTTTAACCAAATTGAGATATTTGACACAAATCTCAACAGTCATTGTTCATCTCGACCGCTAGCGCAGTCTCGTAGAACAATGGCTGTTTAGATCTGAGTAAAATGTAATGATTTGGTCAAAAGTACAAATAACGTACAAAGTTTTGAAATAAAAAAACTCAGCTGTTGACTCATGTTGTAGGGATACTCATAGGGCATGTAAAATCCTGGATGGATCTGTGATAGTTTACACTGGAATGAGAGTATATTTACCTGATGACAGACTGATCTACCCTCACTAAATAATTAGCTCACACATCAGAAGCTTCAGTGGCGAATTATGGAAGCCACTAACTCAATTCACTAATAGTCATTCATTCACTTAGTTGATCCATCAATCAATCAATAACCAGTTAATAGCAAACAGCAAATAATGAACTATTATTAGTTAAATACTGATCTACACTCATTAAAACAATCAGCTCACACATCAGCAGCTTCTGTGGCTAGTTACATAAGCCACTAACTCAATAGTGTCCTGTCCGCCCAGCCGACCTTCCCCTTGACCCTGCTTGTGACCTTGATGTTTGATGCCCCCGCAAGGAGCATGGTACTCTCTAAGCACCCAAAACCTCAAAGAGAGATAACTGGCGGAAACCTTCCTATTGTAGTCTCCTGTCCGCCCAGCCGACCTTCCCCTTGACCCTGCTTGTGACCTCGATGTTTGATGCCCCCGCAAGGGGCACGGTACTCTGTAAGCACCCAAAACCTCAAAGAGATAACTGGCGGAAACCTTCCTATTCACTAACTGTTATTCATTCACTTAGTTGATCCATCAATCCATCAATAAATACTTATTAGAAAATACATGTATCAAAATTATATTTATGCTGTAGATTTGACATTTAAAATTCAGTGAGATCATTGCAATACATGTACAAAAGATTCTTCCCTCAATATTATGCTGTGAACTCGACAGAAAAGAGATATTTTATCCGCTGGCGCTGAGCCATTTTAAAAGAAACACAACTGATATGCCAAAAGCCATTCAAGCGCAGTCCTAGCTTACCTACATGCAGTCAATTTAATTTCACACATCAGATTTGCCATGGTTGATACAAACATTTTACAAATTTACACATTTGTACAGATTCAGTGTCTCGGTGATTGTCATCAGGGGTGTCGTTTGGGTCGGCCCTTCGGCCAATCGCCAATATTTTTTTTCTTTGGCCGAAACTTTCATGTCCCTATCGGCCAAATGTCCGAAGAGTATTCGCCTAAATCGGCCAAAGTTTCTCCAGTTTTTTGTATTGGTCAGGCTTTGATTGCTAAAACTGCTGCCGATGTACTTAGTCAACTGACTGGCGTTTATTTCCTTCGCGAATACCAAAAACGAAACATCAATGTTTTGAACGGAAACCATTGCAAAAAAATATAGATGCCAGAGTGGTTTCCCTTGCGTTCGCTGGTTCGCGATAGTTTATCAGTCAGTCAGTGCTTTCGATTTGGATTTGAACATCATGTCGCAACCAAAAAAGAAACAAGAAGGGCAAAGCCCATACGACTCACATGCTTTACACATTTTTCCTACCAAAATACATGTGACCTTGACCCAAGGTCAAGGTCATCCAAGGTCATGCAACACAAAGCTGTTAATTCAAGACATAGGAAGTACAATGGTGCTTATTGGCTCTTTCTACCATGAGATATGGTCACTTTTAGTGGTTCACTACCTTATTTTGGTCACATTTCATAAGGGTCAAAGTGACCTTGACCTTGATCATATGTGACCAAATGTGTCTCATGATGAAAGCATAACATGTGCCCAACATAATTTTTAAGTTTGAAACAGTTATCTTCCATAGTTCAGGGTCAAGGTCACTTCAAAATATGTATACAATCCAACTTTGAAGAGCTCCTGTGACCTTGACCTTGAAGCAAAAGATGGGGCTTACTTTGCCCTATATATCATATATAGGTGAGGTATTGAATCTCAAAAACTTCAGAGAAAATGTGAAAAATGTGAAAAATAGCTGTTTTTTAGGCAACATTTATGGTCCCTGCGACCTTGACCTTGAAGCAAGGTCAAGATGCTATGTATGTTTTTTGGGGCCTTGTCATCATACACCATCTTGCCAAATTTGGTACTGATAGACTGAATAGTGTCCAAGAAATATCCAACGTTAAAGTTTTCCGGACGGACGGACGGACGACTCGGGTGAGTACATAGACTCACTTTTGCTTCGCATGTGAGTCAAAAAACTAAATTGGCCAAGGTTTGCTACCCTTCGCCAAGTTAAGTGATTCCGGACAAAATGACAGGAACACCGCGAATGTGGACAGTGTCAGTGTGAGTGGTAGTAGTGTAGCCCACGACATAGCAGACGATAGTCACCGCGAATCAAAATCTGCTGAGCCAGAGAATGAAAAGCGTCCTCCAAATCGTGGTTTTCAAGTAAAATGGCTCACCCTACACGGTCTTTTATTGTCATGTTTCCCAAGGTTTGTCAAGATTTGCACAAGATTGGAAGAGGTTTACTTTCAAGAAATTAAAGTTAAAGGTTTGAAAAAGTTTCAGGTGTCTGATGTAATTAAATCAGCAACATATAATCCAGGGGGTGTTACAGGGGTGCCCCCTCCGGCTGTCTGAATTTTTTTTCTTTTTCTGTCTGTAAAGCCGGGGGAAGAGTTAATTGTTTAGTTGTCACAGTATGCGACACGTCTTCCTTCTAACCATACTATATGATGTCGAGAGCGGATATCAGTGAAGATAAATTGCCATTATTTAATACTAACGTCAAAAGAAATAATGAGTGGCTGCTGACACCAGTTGATCATGTTTAAAATCAAGGATAAGCCACAAATTGTTTATAAAATAGCTAACATTCTTCAGCTTCAGGGGAGCTTTGCCCCCTAGACCCCCAACGGGACCCTGAACCCCAGGTTGTATCCCCCCCTCTGGCTTAACTGCTCCGCCCCTGTAATCTGTGTTCCTAAGACAATGATTGTATGTATTGGTGTTCCCCTCTTGAGTCTTGTGCTTCAATGACAATGTTGCGGTGACTTTGTATGAGCCAAAATAATAGCCGAACATTTTCCAAGATGTCCTAAAGCTTTCTGACAGTTTCGGCCAAATGTCCCAACATGAAAATGTCTGGCAACACCCCTGGTCATTATATAGGAATTCGATAGAATCTGGAAGTAGAATTCCTGACAGCATTGTGCACCTTATTCCACCGGCCATACAAACTATAACTATAACTATAATTTTTGATGTTTACATGATATGCCGTTTTGTATTTCAAAACACACACTAAATTAAAAATAAAAAAATTCCTTCTTAACTCTTAGCAGCTACTTACTTGCAGGCTGGTTGAAATTCAAGTTTGATGACAACAAATACCTGTACCATTATTCTATGTCCATACAATAAAAGTGTTCAGTTTTCAGCCATATTCAACCTCAAATTCAGTGACATCAAGTACATGTACCTGTACCATTCTCATATTTCTACACATAAAAAAGGGGGTTGTTTGAATGCCCATGTTAGGACCCGTAGATGAAAAAAATAAATATTTCATCCCTTGCAATAAACCACTCCTACGGTGCAGACTGAAATGCTCATCATTCTAGAAAAATCATGTACACTATTATTTCTATGGCAACAACAGCAGTGTTGGGAATCACAGTTCAGAAGCAAATGCCCATCCTATAAAATCATTAAGAAAATGTGAATTTATAGGTGCGTAGTTCCATTTCCGGGATTTCCAGCTCTCGCACAGCAGTAGGATTTTTTACTTGTGTGGCGGTCAGGCTCATCTCTATGGCCGTCCACACTCTGGTTGCTTTGAATAGCTTCGTCTGAAGTTTGCTCTGAAACAGGCAAAATACCACATCATGTAAACCTCACACAAAGTTTTTTATTTCTTAAGTTTTAGTAAAGAAGAGCCATGCACTGCAGAATGCACAGTGGGATGATAATTATACAACGGCACCTGTCCTGAAAGGTGACACTTTGGACCAAACAAAAGGGTCCTTTCATCGCAAGAGTCCTTTAACTACAGGTTACTTCAGTTACTTCAGTTAGTTCATGGGCACACAACCACACACACGC
The DNA here is from genome assembly GCF_037325665.1 of Littorina saxatilis. NCBI lineage: Eukaryota > Metazoa > Mollusca > Gastropoda > Littorinimorpha > Littorinidae > Littorina > Littorina saxatilis. The sequence goes on from NC_090261.1 coordinate 34,808,107, forward strand.
ATGAACGCACACCTACACACACACACACACACAACTTCATCATTCACATAATTATTTTTTCCAGCACATCCTCTTTCCCTCTTTCCTTCAATTTCTCTCTTTCTCCCCTTCTCTTTCTCCTCCCTTTCCCAATCGCTTTCTCTCTCTTTCTCCCCTTCTTTCTCTCCCTCCCTTTCTTTCACTGTCTCTCTCTTTCTCCCCTTTTCTCTCTCCCCTCCCTTTCCCAATCGCTTTCTCTCTCTTTCTCCCCTTCTTTCTCTCCCTCCCTTTCTTTCACTGTCTCTCTCTTTCTCCCCTTTTCTCTCTCCCCTCCCTTTCCCAATCGCTTTCTCTCTCTTTCTCCCCTTCTTTCTCTCCTCCCTTTCTTTCACTGTCTCTCTCTTTCTCCCCTTTTCTCTCTCCCCTCCCTTTCCCAATCGCTTTCTCTCTCTTTCTCCCCTTTTCTCTCTCCCCTCCCTTTCCCAATCGCTTTCTCTCTCTTTCTCCCCTTCTTTCTCTCCCTCCCTTTCTTTCACTGTCTCTCTCTTTCTCCCCTTTTCTCTCTCCCCTCCCTTTCCCAATCGCTTTCTCTCTCTTTCTCCCCTTCTTTCTCTCCCTCCCTTTCTTTCACTGTCTCTCTCTTTCTCCCCTTTTCTCTCTCCCCTCCCTTTCCCAATCGCTTTCTCTCTCTTTCTCCCCTTTTCTCTCTCCCCACCTCTCCCAATCCCTCTCTTTCTCCCCTTCTTTCTCTCCCTCCCTTTCTTTCACTGTCTCTCTCTTTCTCTCCTTTTCTCTCTCCAGTGACAGTGTCTCTCCTTCTCTCTTTTTCTTTCTTTTCCTCTCTTTTTCTCCTTTTCTCTCCCAATCCCAATCTCTCTCTTTCTCCCCTTCTTTCTCTCCCTCCCTTTCTTTCACTGTCTCTCTCTTTCTCTCCTTTTCTCTCTCCAGTGTCAGTGTCTCTCCTTCTCTCTTTTTCTTTCTTTTCCTCTCTTTCTCTCCTTTTCTCTCCCCACCTCTCCCAATCCCAATCTCTCTCTTTCTCCCCTTCTTTCTCTCCCTCCCTTTCTTTCACCGTCTCTCTCTTTCTCCCCGTTTTCTCTTTCCCCTCCCTTTCTTTCAATGTCTCTCTCTTTCTCCCCTTCTTTCTCTCCCTCCCTTTCTTTCACTGTCTCTCTCTTTCTCCCCTTCTTTCTCTCCCTCCCTTCCTTTCACTGTCTCTCTCTTTCTCCCCTTCTTTCTCTCCCTCCCTTTCTTTCACTGTCTCTCTCTTTCTCTCCTTCTTTCTCTCCCTCCCTTTCTTTAACTGTCTCTCTCTTTCTCCCCTTCTTTCTCTCCCTCCCTTTCTTTCACTGTCTCTCTCTTTCTCCCCTTCTTTCTCTCCCTCCCTTTCTTTCACTGTCTCTCTCTTTCTCCCCTTCTTTCTCTCCCTCCCTTTCTTTCACCGTCTCTCTCTTTCTCCCCGTTTTCTGAGGTTCACATGCAGTGTGGAATCAATCAATCAATGAGTCTTATATCGCGCATATTCCGTGGGTACAGTTCTAGGCGCTCTGCAGTGATGCCGTGTGAGATGAAATTTTATACGGCCAGTAGGTTGAAGGTTGAGCAGGTGTGTCGGGTGTGACTGAGATTTTCTCTCCTCCCCTTTCCCAAACCTCCCTCTCTTTCTCCCCTTCACTCCCTGCCCTCTTGCAACCACTTTCTTTCTCTTTCTCCCCTTCTCTCTCTTCCCTCCCTCTCCCACATCTCTTTATCTTTCACCCTTTCTCAACACACATAGTCTCCACCAACCTCAACCCCTACACACCAGCTCAACCTTCAACCTACCTGCATTCCACACTGCATTTGAACATCAGAAATATCAGTCACACCCTACACACCTGCTCAACCTACCTGCATTCCACACTGCATGTGAACCTCAGACAAACCATAGTCACACCCGACACACCTGCTCAACCTTCAACCTACCTGCATTCCACACTGCATGTGAACCTCAGAAATATCACAGTCACACCCTACACACCAGCCCAACCTTCAACCAACCTGCATTCCACACTGCATGTGAACCTCAGACAAACCATAGTCACACCCGACACACCAGCTCAACCTTTAACCTACCTGCATTCCACATTGCATGTGAACCTCAGACAAATCAGTCACACCCGACACACCTGCTCAACCTTCAACCTACCTGCATTCCACACTGCATGTGAACCTCAGAAATATCACAGTCACACCCAACACACCAGCCCAACCTTCAACCTACCTGCATTCCACACTGCATGTGAACCTCAGAAATATCACAGTCACACCCGACACACCTGCTCAACCTTCAACCTACCTGCATTCCACACTGCATGTGAACCTCAGAAATATTACAGTCACACCCAACACACCAGCCCAACCTTCAACCTACCTGCATTCCACACTGCATGTGAACCTCAGAAAAATCACAGTCTACCCCAGCGTGTTGTAAAACCATCAGCGCCTTCACACTCGACTGATCCGCTCCGAATTCCACTGTTTTCAGGTTGACAAGGTTGAGCGAACATGGCATCGAGGTCTCCAAGAGAGGGTGAAAACCATGGTCAGCAAGCGTGGAGATTTCCAGGTGAGACAGCGTGACGACAGGTGGGTTGTTCAGGTGTTCTGAGGTCATCTCCGCTAGCAAGGAAGGACGGCAGTGTGTGCTGGGGAGTTTTGTCTGCCAAACGGGAGAAGCGGAAAAAGTTAATAACGACACTCAAAAATGGGATGTTTGTTTTGTGGAAAAACAAGATCAACCTTTCTGGAAAGAGTACTCTAATATTAAGGCTAAATAATTCACTCTGTTAGTCCTGATAGTAACTTTCGAACAAAGGTTGAAAAAGGACTACATTGGTGTTTGTGATGAAAAGACAGCCATGGGACCAACCAAAAGTGTCCTTACTCATGTATCTCATGAAAGATATATTTTGGTCATGTGAATAAACAAACAGACATCAAAATATGTCCCTTCCTTTGCAGTGTAAAGCTCTCGTCTTAAGGGCCTCGCATAGGAGGTACCACTGCGCTGTCCCATTTTCTTGATCCAATAATGAAGGGATATCAACCCTCAGACAACAAGGTGTTAGTGAGATTCACACAGAACCAATCTACTAACACCTCAGAAAATGAACATCATCAAATGAACACATATGAACAAATTACTGTCATCCTTTGCCATACAGTCATGAGTGGCACTATTCCTGAAAAAAACAGTGCTATCATACATGCTTTTACCTTGATAAGGGGCTTGTCCCTGTGCTCCAGGAGGATGACAAACTTGCTGGGGGTGGCTGTGTTGTCCGACACCCCCTCCCCCAGCCCCCTCCAGTCGTCTTGCATCAGACGACGATCAAGCACCACTTCCAGCCACCCTGTCACGGACATTTTCTTCTAACGTAGTTGGTTTCTCATTCTACATCAATTTAGCAGATGTTAATGTTGTGGTTAATTTCAGAGATAAAGAACAGTTCAAAAAAAAGGAAAAATCAATAACAATGGCATTTCTCTTTTATTTTAAGACTGGACGCAAATAGTATTTAAATGTCGTTGATGTTTGTTTTTATCCCTACTTTGATCTTTTGTGGTAATAAAGATCAAATAAACTTTAAACTAAACAAAGTAAAATAAGCTCAAAAGCTTTTTTTTTTCCTTGCTGTACAACAGGCATGAGACCAAGGGATGGGCGGGTGGTGGCGAGAGAGGTGAAGGGACGGGGAATGTTTACAGTGCCGTGTGCCGGGCTGTGAGCGGTGCCCGCCAATGTTTAGCTCAGGCACCGTTGCGGCAGACGTGCCTTAGTTCTATGCAGGAAAATGCAGCGCGCTATTCTGGCCATCTGGCAAACTGTCGTTCTCATCTTTAAGGCAGACTGATACCAAGAGGTGTAAGTTACACTCGCCTTCAGGCTCAGGCATTTTCAAACGCTCGACTCAAGACTGACAAAGTCAAATAAAGATCAACTTCTTCTCAGTTTGGTTCACCATTCAGATCTGGCCAGACTTCCACTTGGTCACATACCAAAAATCAACCCCCTGACTGCTTGCTGGGCTGAGTTTTCAGTGCTTGAAGAATTAATTTCTTTAAAGGCCACTAGTGATTTTTACCAAACTAATTCATTACAAAGAATCTCACTCCACACAGCGAGCACCCAGGCAGTTGATTTTTGGTTATGTGACCCAGACACTGTGGCCTGCGTGCTCATCTCAAGAGAATCGGCATAACAGGCAGTTGATTGTTGGTTATGTGACCCAGACAATGTGGCCTGCGTGCTCATCTCAAGAGAATCGGCATAACAGACAGTTGATTGTTGGTTATGTGACCCAGACACTGTGGCCTGCGTGCTCATCTCAAGAGAATCGGCATAACAGACAGTTGATTGTTGGTTATGTGACCCAGACACTGTGGCCTGCGTGCTCATCTCAAGAGAATCGGCATAACAGACAGTTGATTTTTGGTTATGTGACCCAGACACTGTGGCCTGCGTGCTCATCTCAAGAGAATCGGCATGACAGACAGTTGATTGTTGGTTATGTGACCCAGACACTGTGGCCTGCGTGCTCATCTCAAGAGAATCGGCATAACAGGCAGTTGATTGTTGGTTATGTGACCCAGACAATGTGGCCTGCGTGCTCATCTCAAGAGAATCGGCATAACAGACAGTTGATTGTTGGTTATGTGACCCAGACACTGTGGCCTGCGTGCTCATCTCAAGAGAATCGGCATAACAGACAGTTGATATTTGGTTATGTGACCCAGACACTGTGGCCTGCGTGCTCATCTCAAGAGAATCGGCATAACAGACAGTTGATTGTTGGTTATGTGACCCAGACACTGTGGCCTGCGTGCTCATCTCAAGAGAATCGGCATAACAGACACAGCCCTGTGCGAGTGCGGTCAAGCTCACCAAACTCCATCCCACATGCTTCAGGACTGTCCCTCCCACGAAGCAAGGCGCCGAGAGCAGTGGCCAGGCGGAACGGACCTTCGGACCAAACTCTGGGGAACGGCATATAAACTCCGCTGCACGGCCAGCTTTGCGGCATCCCTCGGAAAAAGACTCTAAATCGTGCAGTCTGTGGAAGGCAGAAGAAGAAGAAGAAGGTTATGTGACCAAGTGGAGCGGTGGTCTTACCCCATGTAAAACCCTGACCAGATCTGAGATGGTGAGCCATGTTTTCATGAAAAGGAGTGTGCCTTAATTAAACTTCAAAACACATACCAAAATTCAAGCTAGCAAGCCCGTGGGCCTGAGCCATGACCAGAGTGAGACGCGAGCGTCGGTTGTCCTGGATGTACGCCATGGTGTTGACAGGGTGGAAGTTGCCCTGTATCAGCTGCTTGGCACGCCACTGTTTCCTCGTCATCTAAAAATCAAAGCAGTTTTTAAGCAGGCAACTCCAAAAATTACTTCACAGTGTAGCATTTGAAGTTCATGCTATGTGAACATGAGAGGGTGATGAAGGGAAGAAAATATTACAAGACAATGCAGATTTATGTTGGGAAGGTTTCATGCTGCCAGCCTTCTTTTACTTTTTTTTAATTTTATATAAGCATCAAATTGCCAATTCCTTTCCTTGCAAAACAAATTAATTATTTAAAAAAAAGACAAATCAACCAAATAAAAATATAAAGAAAAGAGAAACAGATGATCAACATGCGGTCAATGCTTCTCTTCTGCGCAAACCCATGCATCTTTAATTCTTACATACGCATCCAACCCAGGGACGGAGCAGTTAAGCCAGAGGGGGGGGGGGGGGGGGGGGTTACAACCTGGGGTCCAGGGGTAGACCCCTTGTGGGGTACAGGGAAAAGGCCCCGTTGGGGGGTCTGGAGCTGAAGAGTTTTAGCTATTTTATGAACAATTTATGGCTTATCCTTGATTTTAAACATGATCAACTGGTGTCAGCAGCCACTCAATATTTCTTTTAAAGTTAGTATTAAATCTTTTCTTTTTTTGACAGCCGGGGGGGGGGGGGGGGGGGGGGGGTGTTCCGGAACCCCTGTAACACACACACCCCCCCCCCCCCCTAATCCACCCCTGCAACCAGTTACCCACACTCGCCCCCTCCCCTCAAAAAACGCACACATATTACAAGTAAACATTCTCCCTCCCTTTTTCCTGTGCCAAACACTGGTTGAACTAGCATACCTGGAATCCATTCAGGTCAACGCAGACATCGCTGTTGGGATTGTCCAAGTCTGACACCAGTCTCATCACCAGCTCTTTGTTGTTCCAGGAATCCTTGTTCAAATCCACCGTGTTGTCCACGTGAATGCCAGCCCCGACTGGACCTGCGACAGCAGTAACATTTCAGTAACCGCAGTAACATTTTAGTGACAGCAGGAACATTTCAGTTTACTGATAAACTTAGTTAAAAAAAAAATTGTATTCACCTTCCTGCACATGACAACATAACAACATTCTTACAATCAAAAGGGGCATAACACGTCAAAAACTTATAATAATTGCTCACATGATTATACCTAACATTTCATTGCCAGATACTCAGAACTCACAGATGCCACTGTCCTCATTAAAGGAAAGAAAAGGCTTAAAAGATTAGTTCTGGGTAGACAAGACTTTTTACCTGTCTACTTCAGAAATTAACAGAGAATGGATGAAGATGGTGCCCTGCAGACTGACATAAGGAAAGCGGGGAAAAGCCACATACCTGTGACATTGTAGAGTGTGGTGACATGAACCACTCCCGGCAGGTAGGTATACACAGATGTGGCCACCACGCCTTTCACCACTATCATATTGGGATATTTCACCTCCATATTCTGCACACAACAAAACAAAGGAATACCAATGACAAAATAACAAAGCAGATGACCTACGAATAGTAAATAGCCAGGATGAGGAGGTGGGGGAATGGGGGGGGGGGGGGGGGGGGGGGGGTAATTGAAAGTTTTTACTCACCTGAGAGGTTGCAATGTGCACCTTTGCATCCAAATATTGAAATAAGGATTTGAGATGACATACTCAACAAGACTTTTTTTCAAATGTTACTTAAATAGAAAACTAAGGAATAACAAACTGAAAAATCCTATCCACCTTTCATCCAATCTCATTTGCTTCAAAAATGTTCAGTCAAAAACACACATGCTGCATAATATACATTGTTTTGTAAAAAACAAAAAAACCACGTTATGACAGTTTAACTCACCTTTGCAGGTCCATCAGGCATAAAGATGTAGGCTCCGCTCTTGTCCTTGAATGGATTTGACCATGACCCTGTGCTGTAGGTCATGAACTTCAGGCCAACCTTGTGTCCAAGGTCATCTGACTTTCTCATGATGTACTGATAACACGAAAGAAAGAGAAAAGATCAACATTACTTCTAATTTTTTTGGTCATTCTTTCACCTGATAAAAAAAGAACCCCTTATGGCAAAAATAAAGGGAAAGGACACAGTTACTTAAATTTGCTGACCCAGCTTATTGTAACACAGAACAGAGAAACAGTGAGTGTAGCTTTAGCAGTGAAGTGCTGCACCAAATATATTTTGAAGCAGGCAATTCTCAAAGTAAATTATACAGTGCTCAGCTCTCATTCATATGCTTTGTCCTATTTTACACTAGAATTCAATGGAACACGCCTTGTAAGACCCCACCCCTCCTCCCAATTCAAGACTTCCCCCTTTTTAAGACACTGCTGCCTCAGGTGTTTTGTCCATTGCCTCTGTAAATTTACCACCATTTTAAGACTCACTTCCTTGATTTTCTCTGATTTTAGAAGATCACATAAAGGGAGTTCTACTTTATCTGTATTCTACTGCTTGTTATTTTCCAGGACAATTTTCATTTTATTTCACCGACCTGCATTGTACCAGTACAAGCAGAGAAAGTGGCTGTGATCATACTGTTCTCAACGTCAAACATTTCCTCAGCTGATTTGCGTACGCTGAAGGCTGGTCTGGTGCTGCAACAAAATGAACACATCATTGATGAGGATCAGTGAGTTTTCTCGCCTTGGTGTTTAAACACATCTAAATCAATAAAAAACATGCCCAATAACTTTCAAAAATCAAAAGAAGACACAAACAGATACATTTTAAGTGAAAATTTAAACAAGTCGCGTAAGGCGAAAATACAACATTTAGTCAAGTAGCTGTCGAACTCACAGAATGAAACTGAACGCAATGCCATTTTTCAGCAAGACCGTATACTCGTAGCATCGTCAGTCCACCGCTCATGGCAAAGGCAGTGAAATTGACAAGAAGAGCGGGGTAGTAGTTGCGCTAAGAAGGATAGCACGCTTTTCTGTACCTCTCTTTGTTTTAACTTTCTGAGCGTGTTTTTAATCCAAACATATCATATCTATATGTTTTTGGAATCAGGAACCGACAAGGAATAAGATGAAAGTGTTTTTAAATTGATTTCGACAATTTAATTTTGATCATAATTTTTATATATTTAATTTTCAGAGCTTGTTTTTAATCCAAATATAACATATTTATATGTTTTTGGAATCAGAAAATGATGGAGAATAAGATGAACGTAAATTTGGATCGTTTTATAAAATTTTTATTTTTTTTTACAATTTTCAGATTTTTAATGACCAAAGTCATTAATTAATTTTTAAGCCACCAAGCTGAAATGCAATACCGAAGTCCGGGCTTCGTCGAAGATTACTTGACCAAAATTTCAACCAATTTGGTTGAAAAATGAGAGCGTGACAGTGCCGCCTCAACTTTCACGAAAAGCCGGATATGACGTCATCAAAGACATTTATCAAAATAATGAAAAAACCTTCTGGGGATATCATACCCAGGAACTGGGACAGGCTGATCTTTCTTAACCCAGTGTGGGATTTTCAGTGGGGCGACCACCCCCAACCCAGCGCGTCCCCGGGTGGCGGATAGGGGAACGGTCTTCAGATATGGAGATCAGCCGCTTGCGGCCGCGGACCAAACTGGCTCTGGGTGGGATCCCGGCAAATCCTCCCCCCTGTGCTCTCAGGGTAGGACGTACGGGCCATGAGCTAAGGGTGAGGTAACCCCGACAGAAAACCCCGAATGCTGAAGACGGAGGACCCGGGCCGCACGGCGCATTCTAACAAACCACGGGTACACGCACTTACGCAAATGATGACACAATCAACCAGCACAGATGGAAATGGCGCTCGCCCATTGAGGACCCCCCAGGGTGGAGCAGCGTCGGGTCCCATGCCTCAAAGGGACCCAGCCCCAACTACTGGAGGTCCCTCCCGTCCGTCTTGTCACGCCAGGGGACGCGGGAGGAAAGTGACTGGCACCACCACAACCAGGAAGAAACCCAGTCAGCAGCGACCTTTTCAGGTCATGCACTGGAACGCAGAAAGTATCCTGAACAAGAAGACAGAGTTGGAGCATATCCTGCATGAGAAGAACATCAACATCTGCTGTATTCAGGAGACGCACCTGACACCCCAAAAGTCCTTCAAAGTGAGAGGCTACCAATGCCTTAGGTCCGACAGAACAGACCGAAGCAAAGGAGGAATCCTGACCCTCATCAGGAACAACATCAATGCCTGTTTGATAGAAACGCACATGGAGGACTCCGAATATCAGGTGATTCGAATCCAGACGAAGACATCAGAATTCCATCTTGTCAACTTCTACTGCCCCAATGATAGACACCTCGCCCTTGACACGATCCCCGTAAAGGCCTCCAACTTCATCGTGGTGGGTGACTTCAACAGTCATTCACAGAGTTGGGGATATGACCACCTGGATCGGAGAGGAGAAGAGGTGGAGAACTGGCAGGACGACAAAGGTCTCATCCTTTTGAACAGTCCCTTTGACTGCCCTACATTCTACTCCAGAAGATGGCACACTACATCAACTCCTGACCTAGCCTTCTGCACGGAAGACATGCACCAGCTAACCAGCAGAGAGGTCGGAGGACAGCTAGGTGGAAGTGACCATCGGCCAGTCTTTTTGACCCTGGGCATGGAGTCCTGCACTGAAGCTTCCTTCCCACGGTGGAACTACAAAAGAGCGAACTGGTTCCTCTTTAGACACCGCACCAGCGAACTCACCAAAGACATCAGAGTCGAGGGTCGAGACATCAACATGGTGGCGAAGGACTTCAACATGAGCATCCTCAGAGCAGCGCGTGAGTCCATTCCCAGGGGTGCCAGGAGAGACTATAAGCCCTACTGGAGCAATGAATTGCAGGAACTGGATGATGATCTGGCAGAAGCCAGAAGGGAAGCATGTGACAAACGGATTTGCACATAGTGTATATTGGAATTATGTGACTCAGGTGTACAGAATTTATGGGTCACGAACTTTGAGTGGACACCGTACAGTGACGTCACTGACGCATTGCAGTAGTGTCGGTGACCAATCAGAGCAGAGTATAGACCGAGGGGGCGCTGTAAAGATAATACAGGCTCAGAGCTTTGCAGACTGTCGACAGGAGCAGACGTGTCTCCCAGTTGTAAAGTTGCTCACCGGGCGCTAGAGGTCCTTTGGAGACTCGTGTCGCGGTTACTGAATCAGTAGATTCAGCTGCTGTGTTTACAGGTATTTATTGAATTGATATTTTACTCGGAGATATTATTTTGCTCGGAAATATTGACTTGAGAAATGACCGGGAGAGTCATGTGTGAATTAACTGAAAAACGTGCGCGGTTGTCAGCCATTGTGGAAAATGGAATGTTTACATGTTTTCGGAAATGAATTCGCTTATGAGTTAGCGGGTGTATATACTGTAACCGCATAAGATAGTTGACGGTAGTGATAAAGAACGTTATAAAAGTTTATTCAAGTATGGAGACTTATGGTAGTTTAAACTTGTGTTTTTTAGCACCCCGGGCCGAGTGGGTTCCGGAGATATCCCGGGCTGAGAGCAGTCGCGGAAGCGGGAACGAGACGGGAGGTTCTGCCCTCATGCTCCAGCCGAGGGCTGTGGAGACGCTGGAGGGAAAGACAGCGTGAAGCGCTGCGTAACGGGAACCCCGTCCCATTCCACCACACGAGACAGTTGTGTGGGTGGGGTGAAGCAGTGTGTGCCACTGTATACTGTGAGTACGACTGAGAGAATTTAACCAGCGTGATAGCTGCACAGATACGTTTCCCGAGTGAATAACCACGAGACGTCGAGCGTCGTGGGGTTTGTTATCTGTGTATAACAGAACTGAATAGTAACAGAAGAATTGTTTGAGACAGTGTCTTCGTGTGTTTTGAGACAGACGGGCTTTCACGGAACAAAGCCTCAAGTATTATACGTGTGTGCACGAGAACTGTATATTGCATGACATAATAACATGTATGTAATTTTGTCATGTTTGATTTCTGTATGTTGACAGAAATAGGACTTTCATGTTGAGCGAAAGTGATCTGTAGAATGGATGTAGAATAATATGTTTATGTTGTGATTGAATACTTTAATAGAGGTGCAGGGGCAAAGGGCTTTGCTGTGTTCTTGTCTTTGTGCCTGGTTGGAGTGTTGTGTGTGTGTGTGTGTGAAGAACAGTTATTAGTAAACAGAGAGTAGCACGCGCAATTTTGATAGGAATAGATAGACATACATACAGACATACACATCGAAATTCCGGCCGTAACATTTGGTGACCCCGATTACTCTGTGTTAGTTATAAATTCATAGTTGTTTCCCTGCTTTGCTAAATTTAATTTTGTCCCCTGTGTTGGATTTTCAGAACTTTTTGGCAGTAGGTCACGCAGACTGAGATTTTCAGATTGAGTAGTTGTGTTGTTCATGTCCTGTTTTGTGCTGTTACCGTCTCCAGTTTTACGGTAGTGCTTACTGTACAGTTCTAAGCACTGAGGGAATAGCTTCATTTTTCTACCTGTGGGGTCTTTCATTTCTCTTTCCTTGCTCTTTTCTGTGCTTTCAATTTTGTAAAATATTTGGTAAATTTTTTTTTCTTTCTGCTTTGGAATAGGGATCTATCTGTTGTTTATTGCCCTTTGCCTTTGTTAAGTTGTTTAACTGTGATTAATTTTGTTCTTTTTGACTTTGAACTTTTCTAATTTGATCTTGGAATTTTTTTTGTTTTTTTGTTAGTGTGATTGGTTAGGTTTATTGATTTTGTAGGATTAGGTTTGTTGATTTTGTAAGTTTGTTGTAAATAATTAAGGTAATTAGTTGTGATATTTTGATATAGACTTTAATTAGTTCAAGTTTTAGTTTATTTTTGATTTGTTATTTGCTATGGTAGTAGATTAGGTACTTTGAATTTTTTTGGTTTAATTTAGTCTGCTGTTTGGTGATTGTGTCACTTTAATATTTTTTTTTGGAATTTGTTTTATTTGCCTCCAACTACATTTGTTGTGTCTTGTTGATCTAAATTAAGTTAATTTCATTAGTAGTTGTATAATATAGTTATTTTAAGCTACTATTTAAAACTTTGATTAATATGGATTGTTTTACTTCATAAATTTTTTGTTGGAACTTTGTTTTTATTTTGCTTCCAACTGCGTATCCTTTAGTTGAACTTCACTTATTTTGGGTTTGATTTTCTGATTTCGTATTTAGATTGTTGATTAGTCTTAAGTCTTTACTTGTGTTTGCATTTTTGAACTTTGAATTTTTCCTCCTATTTGTGGTTTGGGGTTGTCTTGTTTGTGTTTGTATATATGTTTTGAAACAAGATTCGTTTTGACTTCATTAACTGAGTATCTGACTTTAATTAAAATTGTTGGATATTGTTGCGTGAGATTTACGCCAAAACGTGCTTGGATATAGTCTTGTGTTGACTATTGTATCTTGTGCCAGATTTTTTTTTGGTACTTGACAGATTTCAAGTAGATTACTTGATCTTGCATTATTATTTGAAACTTTTTCAAATTTTTTTTTTCTCTAAACTTGGACATATTTTGGTGTAATTTTGAAAGTTCAAAATTTACACAATGGAGAGCGAAGATGATTATGATGGGTTGTTTGAAAAGTTTGTCAAACAGGCAGAGACTTTGGGTCTTGCTGCAGAGAAACGTGAGAAATACGTGAAAGAGAGTTTTGAGCGTTTGGAGAGAAAACGGGAAAAAGATGAAAGACAAAAGGCATTAGAACTGGAAGAAAGTCGAAAGCAAAAAGAATCAGATAGGCAAAAAGAAAGGGAAGAAAGACAGATGCAAAAAGAAAGGGAAGATGCACAAATTGAGGAAAGACGAAGAGATAAAGAAATGGAACACCAGCTAAAGCAAAGAGAGCTTGAGATTAGGCAGGCTGAAATTGGTGCGGGTTCGCATACACCACAAAATGGTCGGGATTCTCACACTAATGTAGGTGCTCGCCCTGTGTACCCCAGACTCCCTGCATTTAGAGAACAGCAAGATGATATAGACTCATACTTGTTCCGATTTGAAACTCATGCAAAATCTCTGGGATGGGAAGAGACAAGGTGGATCACGTACTTGTCTGCTCTTTTAGAGGGCAATGCATTAAACCTATACCATAGCCTTGCTGCTGCTGGTGAACTAACATACCAATGTTTGAAAGAAAACTTGCTGAAGAAATTTCAGTGCACGTCTGAGACATTCAGGCAAAAACTCCGTAATATCCGTCCAAGTGAAAAGGAACCGTTCCAAACTTTTGGGATTGAGTTACGACGACTGTTTGATCGTTGGGTTGCGCTATCTGACATAACCACAGATGTTGAGGGTTTAGTGAACTTGTTTCTGGGAGAACAATTCCTTGAAAGCGTGTCAGCTGACTTAGCAACTTTCATTCGGGAACGAGGTTTAGTTACTTTGGATGAGATGGTCAAAGCTGCCGAAAGCTATCGCTTAGCGAGACCTGGGAAAAACTTGTCACGAAAGTCTGGGCCCACCATTTTTTCTGCAGGTTCGTGTAGTCACGAAGAGTACGCTGCAGCTGCTTTTGCACAAAGCAATAATACTAGAGGTGGTCCGCAGTCGCGGAGGTTTGGGTCCAGTTTTGCTGGTCGTAGACAAGGTAACTGGAGCTATGGCAGAGGTACGTCTGATGCTCAGGCATCAACCCGTCACAAAACAACAACATCCGCCTCCAGGAAGCCAAAGCCAAATTTCTCAAAAGGAAGCTACAGGCAAGACGGAGAAGCTGGCAAGAGAAAACAAGCTCTCTGAACCTTGAGAAGGATGGCAGAAAGCTCTGGAGGCTCACACCAGCAGAGGAAAGATCACATTAGAAGAGAACGAGAAGGTGCTAACTGGAAAGCATGCTGCCAACCAATTTGCTGAAAGCTATGCAGCTGAGAGCAACCTCCATGTTAGCCCCGAGAAACAGAGAGAAGCAAGAAGAGAGAAAAGAGAGAGACCTGCCAGACAGTCGACAGTGGACGCCATGAGTCAACCACTCACACTCCACGAGCTGCACTCAGCTCTGAAAAAGTCAAAGGCGAAGAAGTCCCCTGGCCCAGACGGCATCACCAACGAGATGCTAACCCACCTTGGTAGTGCAGCAGAGAACAAGCTACTCGAGGTCTTCAACAGCAGCTGGCAAGAAGGATCGCTACCACAACTCTGGCGAGAAGCGATCATGATCCCCATCTTAAAAAAAGGGAAGGATCCAAAGAAGGCCACCAGCTATCGCCCAATCAGCCTCACCAGCTGTGTTGTGAAGACCCTGGAGAGAATTGTGAACGAGCGCCTCAGGTGGTACCTGGAATCCAGGAACCTCCTCGCCCCTGAACAAGCTGGATTCCGACAGTTCCGCAGCACTGAAGATCAGGTCACTTACCTGGCGCAAGAAGTTGAAGATGCCTTTCAGGAACAGAAGCTGGTCTTCGTCACCTGGATAGATCTTCAGAAGGCCTTTGACAAGGTCTGGAATGATGGACTCCTTGTAAAACTGCTGAGGAAAGGCGTGTCCAGCAACATGTACCAGTGGATTCGCTCTTACCTCTATAACCGCAGGGCAAGAGTTAACGTCGACCAGACCAAAAGCAAGAAGTTCCTCCTTCGTCATGGCGTCCCTCAGGGCGGAGTCCTCTCCCCCACACTCTTCCTTCTCTTCATCGACGATCTGGTGTCTGAGATGCCCAAGGGGATCAAAGCTGCTCTCTACGCAGACGACCTTGTGATCTGGTGCAAGGAGGAGCACGCAAGTACTGCCACCTACAGAATGCAGCAAGCGGCAGATAGGCTGAACGCATGGGCAGAAGATTGGTGCGTCTCCATCAACAAGGAGAAATCTTCCACCACCCTATTCACACTGTCGCCAAAGCAGAAAGCCGGAACCATTAGGCTTGGTGGAACTCCCCTGAGAGAGGATGAAGAAGCAACGTACCTTGGTGTCACCTTTGATAGACGGCAGACCTGGAAACCACACATTGCACAGGCAGAGACGAAGGCCCGGCGCAAGCTAGCCATACTCAGGAAGCTGGCAGGTACCACCTGGGGAGCGAACGAGAATACCAGGGAACAATCTGACCCCACCTCGAGTACGGCTCCACAGCGTGGTCAACCTCAGCCAAGACAAACCTGCAGACCCTTGACCGTGTGCAAAACCAGGCCCTCCGACTCATCACTGGTGCAATGAAATCCACGCCCATCAAGGAAATGGAGAAGCTTACCACCATCCAACCCCTCTGTCAGAGAAGAGAAGCCAAGACTATGGTACAGGCCGAGAAGCTCAAGTGCCTACCCGACCACCCCATGAAGCACAGACTGAGCAACCTCACCAAGAACCGGCTCAAACGGAGCAGTTTTGTACACGAGAGCAAGAGACTTTCTCGACAGTACAGGGAAGTCCTCCCACAGAACACTCTACCTCTGACTCAAGAAGAAGAGGAAACCCCCAAGGCAACAGAGAAACCAGGCATCCAGATCTGCACCAGTGTTCCACATGTTACCTCAGGAGAAGATCAGAATGACACAGCTCGACAGGCACTCACCTTAGCCCTGATCGACGAACAGTACCCAAAAGAGGCGTGGATCCATGTATACACCGATGGATCAGCAACTAACGCCGTGCTCAATGGAGGTGCAGGCATTCTCATCCAGTTCCCTGGGGGACATACAGCTACATCCAGCGTTGCCACTGGCAAACACTGCACAAACTATAAAGCAGAAGCAGAAGCTCTCATGCAGGCCGCCTCCTTGGTTCAGGACTCCGCAGACCCTTGCTACCAAGTTGTCTTCCTCTCGGACGCCCTTTCAGTCCTTCAGGCCCTAGAGAACGACAAACTCCCACAGCTGGCCAAAGCATTACAGATGGTCAGACAAACCAGAAGAGTTGTTCTCCAGTGGATACCAGCACACTGTGGGATACCAGGAAATGAAAGGGCAGATGAGCTGGCGAAAGAAGGAGCCGTGGAAGACCAACCTGAAAACAGTGTCAGCTTTAGTGAGCAGAAGACAATCATCAAGGCATTGATGAGGCCAAGGACAAACAGAGATGACTACCACACAATGTCCAGAGAGCAGCAAGTCAACCTCATCAGGCTGCGTACTGGCCACAACAGGCTCAATGCTCACATGAACCGAAAGTTCAAGCTGGCGCCATCACCAACCTGTGCCTGCGGTCAAGAAGACCAAACAGCGGAACACATCTTACAGCGATGTCCCTTACTAGATGAGGAACGAAAAGAAGTGTGGCCGTCACCAACTCCCTTGCAGACCAAACTATACGGCAGTCGACAGGAGTTGGAGAAAACGACAACATTTATCACCAGTGCTGGACTGATTGTGTAACCTCTGCGAACGCCAAGAAGAAGAAGATATCCAGGAACTCTCATGTCAAATTTCATAAAGATCGGTCCAGTGGTTTGGTCTAAATCGCTCTACACACACTGACAGACACACACACACACACACGCACGCACGCACGCACATACACCACGACCCTCGTCTCGATTCCCCCTCTACGTTAAAACATTTAGTCAAAACTTGACTAAATGTAAAAAAAAAAACGGACAGTAAATTTGTCTGGCTGCTGAGAAGTTCAGCAAGTGTGTTTGTTTTGCATTGCTAAAAACAGGCCGACATTCGCCAAAGGTGTTCAACAGAGAAGTCAGAAGAGTCCTTTCTCTCCTGTGCAGGTTGGTCCTTGATGATGTGTTTTAATGTGTGTACATAAATTCACTGTTCAAGCTATCAGACCCATGCTACACAAATACCAAGGCTAGCTAAACTAAAACACACACTGAAGGCATCTAGCTAAGCTGAACACAGACCCATGTATGATGTTAATTCTGTACAAAAAAAGTACATACCCATGTATGAAAGTACTGATGTCAATGCCATGAAGAGTGACAGACGCATATCCGGAGGTACTGGCTCGCTGCACTTCCAGGTTAAATGTCTTCACGCTCAAAGCTGGCACCTCTGCTTCAAACACAATCTGACAACACAATTTTGGGCATGTAAAACATGGGTTTAAACACTTCAGAAACATAACATAAAATACTGCTGAGATTTTGATTTAGAGGTTAATCGAATTTGTAATTTTTTTGAAAGCAAAGTTACAATAATGCCTAATTTAGTTAGTCTAGCCAGCTTTTTAGGTAATACATTTCTCTGCATAAAAGACTGAAAAACGTTACAAATAGACAATATTTAAGAACTTTTAATGAACAGGCCAATACTCACCTCCAGAAGATGCTCAGACAGTGCAAAGTCTTTGTCCCAAACAGGGTTGATCTGCTGTCGTACCAGATTTTTGTCCTGATCAGTCACCCTCAGATTGGGGTCAAGGACACGCACTTTGACCACATAAACCCAGTTCGTTGTGAGTGGGTTGGTCACCATTATCGTCCTTGAAAAAATAAAATTCACAAAAAGATGCAGACACTGAGAATGAGCAATTTCAACCAACAACATTCTTCTCTTCAGAGACCTTGCTTTCGAAGGGTTTGTTCTGTCAACAAAGCAAAAAGAATATTTTCATTTTAAAGTGCCTTCTCCTTAAAACAACATTTTCTAGGATTCTTGCATGGTTTTTTTTAAAGCCTCTAATATTATCAATCCATCTATTTGTCTAATCAATATTATCTCTTCTATCCTTCTTTCGCAAGGGTTAGTGATTTGTTAGTCTCAGACCTTTGGAGTTTTAGACTAGCGAGCTACAGTCAAACCACACTTTTAAGACCTTGCTTTCGCAGATGCTCTGTTCATAACCTCTGTAAATTTACCCCCGCTTTTAAGACTCCCTCTGACGGGCGCTGTGGCGGGGTGGTAAGACGTCGGCCTCTTAATCGGAAGGTTGAGGGTTCGAATCCCGGCCGCGGCCGCCTGGTGGGTTAAGTGTGGAGATTTTTCCGATCTCCCAGGTCAATTTATGTGCAGACCTGCTAGTGGCTTATCCTCCTTCGTGTTTACACGCAAGCACAAGACCAAGTGCGCACGGAAAAGATCCTGTAATCCATGTCAGAGTTCGTTGGGTTATAGAAACACGAAAATATCCAGCATGCTTCCTCCGATAACGGCGTATGGATGCCTTAATGGCGGGGTAAAAACGGTCATACACGTAAAATTCCACTCGTGCAAAAACACAAGTGTACGTGGGAGTCTAAGCCCATGAACGAAGAAGAAGAACAAGAAGAACAAGAAGACTCCCAATTTTTTAAGGCCTGATTTCCTCAGATTTTGGAGGTCTTAAAAGGGGGGTAAATCCACTGTATTACCCCCTTTGATTTGTAAAAGCTGTTAAGGAGTAAACTGACCTGATGGCCAGTTCAGCATCCTGTTGCACTGGTGGACTGGTGGGTGAGGGCCACTGCTCAAGCTGGAAACATAACACAAACAAGAAGGGCAAAGCCCATACGACTCACATGCTTGACCTTGACCTTTACATGACCTTGACCTTCAGCTAAACCTAGCAATGACATCATACACTAAGAACTGCTTTACACATTTTTCCTACCAAAATACATGTGACCTTGACCCAAGGTCATCCAAGGTCATGCAACACAAAGCTGTTAATTCAAGACATAGGAAGTACAATGGTGCTTATTGGCTCTTTCTACCATGAGATATGGTCACTTTTAGTATTTCACTACCTTATTTTGGTCACATTTCATAAGGGTCAAAGTGACCTTGACCTTGATCATATGTGACCAAATGTGTCTCATGATGAAAGCATAACATGTGCCCCACATAATTTTTAAGTTTGAAACAGTTATCTTCCATAGTTCAGGGTCAAGGTCACTTCAAAATATGTATACAATCCAACTTTGAAGAGCTCCTGTGACCTTGACCTTGAAGCAAGGTAAACCAAACTGGTATCAAAAGATGGGGCTTACTTTGCCCTATATATCATATATAGGTGAGGTATTAAATCTCAAAAACTTCAGAGAAAATGGGAAAAATGGGAAAAATAGCTGTTTTTTAGACAACATTTATGGCCCCTGCGACCTTGACCTTGAAGCAAGGTCAAGATGCTATGTATGTTTTTTGGGGCCTTGTCATCATACACCATCTTGCCAAATTTGGTACTGATAGACTGAATAGTGTCCAAGAAATATCCAACGTTAAAGTTTTCCGGACGGACGGGGGGGACGGACGGACGGACGGACGACTCGGGTGAGTACATAGACTCACTTTTGCTTCGCATGTGAGTCAAAAATGACATGACACACTTGAGAAACAAAAGGACATAAGCGCTCTAAATGCATATGATGTGAGCAACAAGAGTACGTGAGAGTTATGCGGAACCAGTCTCCTGAGAAAATAACAAGCATTGAAATGAACAAGCAAGGAGGATTGCTGTAAGCTCATATGTTCCTCGTTCTCCAAGGCACCCTAATGAACCATTATGTACACAGTCATACCCAAGAACCAGCTTACGTGACACACACTTGCATGTAGACAGGTCAAAGGCATACACAAACACATCACACACACACACAAACAAACACGCGTGCGCTACTCCACAAAAACATCATGCTTTGATAAATACTATCTATACCTATTAATTACTTCCATAAACTGCCGTAAAATTCCAATTTAACAATCTGCAAAAAAATAGCTCTGACCTTACACAAATAGTATAACGAAGCAGTTAAGTCAGGCAAGATCAAGACACGCAAATTTACCATCATGAAATGTTCCTGTGAACGCACACCGTCAGTCAGTAACACTGATAACAACAGGTGGAAGACATTGTTCAACTTGTTGAAGGCTCGTTGGAGTCTGCACACAGACATGTAATAATGCACATTGAGTCGCATGGCTTACAACAGAAACACTGAACTGATAATTAAAACAGAAAATAGATCATGCTTTGTTATTTCTCTTACTAATGCGTTCATGTATGTACATCTTATACATGGGAAAAGAACAGAACAAAGCACTTGCTTTTCAAGTAAACTTGCTCACATTCTTTAATTTACTCTTCTGAACTGATATAACAGAAAATAGATAATGCTTTGTTATTCAGGCGACTCTTTTTCTCTTACTAATACGTACATGTATACATCTTATACATGGGAAAAGAACAGAACAAATCACTTGCTATTCAAGTAAATTTGCTCACAGTCTTCTAATCTATCAGAAAAGTTACTTCTATTATCAGATTCAGAACACTGCTCAAACAAAGACAAACTTATTTCCCCAGACATTCATAAAATAGTTAACACACTAGAAAACAAACACTCACATGTTGGCATAATCTTTGACCACTTTTTTCTTGGATGTTCCAGTGATGGCGTCATGATGCATGAAGGTCGCCTGATCACGTCTAGCGTCTTGCAGATCTTCATACTTGTTCTGAATGGCTCTGATCACCTCTTCCTTCTTCTTCGGGATTAGCCGAGCTAACATCACTGTGTACATAATCTCTACTGACCTGGAAAAAGAAAGATAAATCATCAGATAAATATCACATCAGCCCTTCCCTTCTCCTATACCTTCAAAACACACACACACACACACACACACACACACACACACACACACACACACACACACACAAACTTTCGCCTTCTAAATGAAGTCACTGGCAGGTAACTAACAAATTAGTGTACTACAGCTGACTGGATGCTTCCATCGAAATGGTCACCTTTGTTTTTAAAGTTAAATTCCCATTATGTGGTACACACACACATTCATTCACACACACACACACACACACACACACACACACACACACACACACACACACACACACACACACACACACATGCGCACACATTCACACACACACATTCACAGAGAAATTACTGATAATGCACAACATACAAGCACTATCTGCTTATGAAAGCCCTATAGCTATTCACTTTACATCTCAAGATAACAGCAGAACAGGCTGTTATCAAGTCTTCCCCTTACACACACGTTACCTCAGTCTTCCCTGCAGTACCCTGGCCATGTACTTGTAGAGCGGCCGGCTAGAGTAGAAGCCTGTCCAGTATTGGTCGTCCCGGTCATTGTAAGGGAAGAAGTCTCCCACCAGCTTGGGCGGCTGTTGCATAGTGCTCATACTCACACTTTTGCTCTTGTTTCTATCTTCATCCACCGCCCGGAAGTAATCCGAGAGGGTTCCAAATTCCACCTGGTGTTTCAGAGACAGTGTAAAATAAATACTTCATGTATCACAGAAAAAATGAAGCATACACTTAAGGATAAATAAAACATCCAACAAAGAGCAGTCGTAGGTTCTTTTCTACAGCCACATCCACCCCTGCTTCAAAACGGAGACTCATCCTTAAAAACAGCCACAAAGTCAACCGCTCATATAAAGACAACAGATAGATGAAAAGATGGAGAGATGATTAGAAAAAGACAATGCACAGCATATGAGACACACATGTACACTTATATGTCGTTATTGTTTCCTTCCCCTCCCCTCCCCTAGCCTCCCACTGAACTGACATTAGCAACAATAAACATCATCAAGCAAACAGCTACCAACAAACCAAAGCAAAACATATATCCAAAAACGAGAATGGTATATTAAGTTACAGGAACATTTGAATTTAAACAAAACAAGGCATTCACAAGTTTTTGTATTCTTGATTTTGGAACGTTAGCAGTTTATCTGATTTTGGATTTCAAAGCAAAACACACCTTAATTTTCATGTCCCTGTCAGCATTCATATAGGTCATGAGTTTCTGCATGTTTCCCAGCTGCTTGTCCCACTCGGAGAGGCTGTCGTAGCGAAAGTCATCCCCATGGGGAACCAGAATGACGTTACTTTGGTACAGCTGGGCTTTCTTCTGGAATTGTTCCCACAACGCCCATGCCCTGCACATCAGTCATTCAATCAATCAATACAAGATGATTCACTGTGGGTGGCGTTTAAAGGTCAATGTCACTGCTATGTGGACAATTTGTGACTAAATTTACTGCTAAAGACATGAATGAATGAATGAATATGTGAAACTCACTGGTGACAAGTGCATGCACACAGGCACACACACAAAGAAGCACACACACAATCTCTCTCTCTCTCTCTTTCTGGTTTAAATTGAGAAACATAAATAGTCTACCATTTCCATTCAAAAAGTTCAACCAAAACATCCATCAACTGTGAAACATACTGAAAAGAGTCAGAAAAATCAGTCATATTTCAGTGTGTGTATGAGATTATATTAGTGCGTTCGCATGTCTGTGTTTACTTCTTTTTTCATAACATTCTTCTTCTTCTTCGTTCATGGACTTAGACTCCCACGTTCACTCATGTTTTCAGCACGAGTGGATTTTTATGTGTATGATCGTTTTTACTCCGCCATTCAGGCAGCCATACGCCGATTTCGGGGGTGGCATGCTGGGTATGTTCGTGTTTCTATAACCCACCGAACTCTGACATGGATTACAGGATCTTTTTCGTGCGCAGTTGGTCTTGTGATTGCGTGTACACACAAAGGGGGTTAAGACACTTGCAGGTCTGTACATAAGTTGACCTGGGAGATCGGAAAAATCTCCACTCTTAACCCACCAGGCGGCAGCGATCGGGATTCGAACTCACGACCTCCCGATTAGGAGGCCGACGTCTTACCACCACGCCACTGCGCCTGTCTTTTCATAACATTATTCAAAACATCTAACCAAACACAAACAACATCATCGGCAGTCCTTACAGCTTTTTAATATTCTCCTTGGAGACCTGAACTGAATCAATGGACTTGGTTCCACGGAAACACTTCTTATGGGTGAAGTCAAACTGGCAGCACACGTGCGGATCAGGTCCGCATGAGTAGAGGATGGCGTAGGACAAAAATGGCATCACATGGCAAGGGATATCCATGGAACCTTTGTCATCTGAAAGAGAATGAACAAATTATAATCATTTTTTTTCATTTTCATTACTTTAATTTATTGTCTAATTGCTGGGAAATTTGGGTCATTCCCTCTTAGTGGAAAGCTAGCAGCAACAGAGTCGCGCTGCCCTAGTGTGTGTGTGTTTGTGTTCGGGTGTAATCAGCCACCTGCACTTATGGAAGAATGACCCATTTCTCTCTTTGTGTGTGTGTGTGTGTGTGTGTGTGTGTGTGTGTGTGTGTGTGTGTGTGTGTGTGTGTGTGTGTGTGTGTGTAGCTTGTTTGCTGTCATTAAACTGAAAGTATGAAAAGAAAGTCTTGTTTCATATCGTCAAACTGAAAATGTAACAAAAAAGTCTTCATTTTCAACTTCATTCAAATGGTTTACCCCAGCTTTGTCTCCAGTCAAACTCCAGATGCTTTGTTTTGGCCAGGTGTTTCTTGATGGCAAAGTGGACACGCTGGATGACCATGTTCTTCATACCTGACCCTCCCAGCAGGTAGGCCATGGTAGGAGAGTGACCAAAGGGGTCTACTGACCAGCTCACATTGGGTTCAATACCTGCAGAGGAGAAGCAAGTGGAATTGTTAACTGCTATTTCTGGTGCGCACCGGACAATAAGATGATCAAACAAACAAAGGAACCTAAGCGTACTAAATATAAACAAGTTGAGTAAGTTAGAGTCATGCCGAACCAGTCTCCTAGCATCTGAGAGAATAAGAAGCACCGAAATGAACAAGTAACTTTTATCCTCTAAAATCCTTTATGACTCAGTCTAACTGCGCAGCACAATTTGACTGCAGCAGAATAGGGACTTCCACACTCACAAAAAGGGACACACTTCTGCAGATGGAGAGAGTATATTTCTCTCATGCTTAAATCCAGATTCTTTTTGAGTGAGAAAACTTGCAATTCTTACAGTAATAGCTCTACTTGTGGCTTTCAGAGACAACCGTTCATTCCATGCAAAGTTTTCAGTCCACTCAATGCACAGTTACCTCCTTCTACAAACACACCACCTTCCCTCCCCCCCCCCCCCCCCCCCCTTCCCAGATTTAAAACTTACCCAGTTTGCTTCAGTTTCTCCGATTGTCTGTTCATAACCTCTGCAAACTTACCCTAATTTTAAGTCACCCTACATATCAAGACCTGATTTTCTAAGGTATTTGATAGTCCTAAAAGGGGGAGGGGCTGGGGGAGGGGGGGGGGGGGGTTCAAGTGTAGTTCTGCGCAAGGCTTCAGTCCACACATTAATTGTATGCTCATCGCTACAGCCAGCATTAGCCCATACCTAACTCCTCTTTCAGCCACAGATGACCTTCCATCAGCTGGTCTAACATGGGAGCAAAATGGGCACAAGCCTCTTCCGTCATCACCCATCCGCCGGTCACTATCTCCAACTGACCAGAAGTGATGGCCCTGAAACAGAAAGTGGCTGACGGTCACAATGAAGTATACTTAGCAATTTGTTGTCAGCGAGCACAAACATGTCTCTTACACCATTGTTTCTGACTGCCATGCAGGGGTGGTCCTCAAATCATCTGTTACTTGCAGTCATTCTGGAGGTTAGGCAAACTGATAAAAGTGAGTACATGCATGCCTCTCAGAATAACTACTGTCATGGTTTCAGTGACACGAGTGGGAAAGGAACTCTTTGTGGGGCGCCTTTCCCAAATTGCAATGTAATGCGCCTGTGCTGGTTGCCGCATTGCGGAAAAAGCTTTTGCTGAAAATCACGTAATGCACGTGGAAATTGCCGGCGTAAAATCCGTGCAGGAAAATGGGGTGAAAATGGGACTATTAAAACACGTGTTCCTAGCATGCTATACGTGTGTATGGTAGGCGACCAGTGATTGGTCAGGGACATCACTTGTTCTAGGACAGGCGATTGCTGATTGGTCAGGGAGATCACATGGTCTTTCTTTCCCGTCTTGTTTTCTTTCTTTTCGCCACAGGCTTTTGCAGACGACAGGTCTGGATTCCATTGACTAAGATTTGGAGGATTCCAACGCATTGAAGACTGGTTTAGGTCTAACAACGGGCTTCTGATGTTAGTGCAATACACAGAAGGCTTAGGACGGAGGGATTTGGCTACATATTTTTGCTGACGAGCGGGAGCCAAATATTCAAGCGGTTTGCTTGGGAGAGCTACGTTTTACGAGCTGTTGAGGTAATTAGCCGTTACTTTACGCTGGTGACCGGTCAATGTCTGTGAAATGTAGACTCTGTTTTGTTTCTCCATGATAGCGTATAACTTGCTCATTATAACGCTAAATTGTAATCTGTATATGGTTTTTGCAGATATGGAGAGGAGGAGAAAATGTCTTGAGTTGTTGTTAAAAGTCTATTCTTGCAGGTACCACGTGCTCGCTGAAGGGGGTAGTTAGATATGTTTAAAGGTGGAAAAAGGGTGGATTGTTGCCATGGTCACTGCACCAACTACTCTGTTTCAGCTTGCTACCCGGTTGCTGCCTTGTTGCTACCCGGTTGCTACCCGGTTGCTGCCTTGTTGCTACCCGGTTGCTGGAGACGGGCTACACTTTGGCTACACTCTTGCTGGACAGGGGTTGCTGTTCTTTGCTGTACGGTTGCTGTTCTACGGCTGTTGCTGGTGTTGTTGCGACTTTCACCTGTATGCACCACTGCGCCACTGCGTTTCATCGAATGGACCCTGGCTACACTGAGACTTGAGTGCACCCATGCGTAAACGCCCCCCACCTTGTCATCTTTCTAACCCTTTATGAAGAACTTTGAGTTGTGACAACGTGGAGTGTTAACGCCTGTACAGACTAAGACTTTTTACAGAGCAGCTAAGTGTTTTCTAACTTTACACGTTTCAGCGTGTTCTTATTATTTCATAAACTTTAACTGGCTTTTGTCAGTTATTTTTGTTTTACGACTTGGTCGTAAAAACACTTTTGGCTTCACGAGAAGAGGGAGGCGGAGAGGTAGTGTATATAAACAGATGTCTAGAACTTATCCTTTTGTTGTTTCTAACGTTTTTGTGTGACTGCGAGAGTGGATCGTGGTGTGGTTAGTCAGTTAGCAGTAATTGACCGTTTTAGGTCATTCATTTGACTATAAAACTGGTGACAATTACCAAACTGTCTGCCACTTAGCAAGTTATCTCCATTTGAAAGGATGGTATAATGTAAAATCTGGAATCTGGCGATTAAAGTGTTGACAAGTTATTTTCTTTCTGCAACCACCGCTTAACAGCAATTACTACCTGACAGTACGACATACTGAAGTTTCATGATTTGCTTGAAAGAAGTGCGGCTTTTTCAACCTGCATGGTGTCTCTTACGATCTTATGTTTGGTGAGTCTTCCCAACCTTATCCCAAGCACTTTTCTTGCCATAATCTTACCTGCTCAAAGACTCTTTCTTCTCATCGGATGCCTCCTTGAACCAGCGGGAGAGGAAAGCAGTCTCTGCCCATATAAACTTCCAGTTTCTGTGCTCTGCCAGCCTTTGTACTATATTGTTCAGCGTGCTTTTGGCGTAAGTGGTATAGCAGCTGTCAGCAGTATCCCTCCAACCTGTGGTAATCAAGAGGAATGTGTCAAAATGGTGTATTGTTTTACTGTTACTCTATGCAGACCTGGGAACCCATGTTTTGCGCTTGGAGTATTCTCAAACAAACTTGGTGTATTTTCAGAAAAATGAGCGTACTCCTCACTGCAATTCAACATCCATGATTTAAACATTGATTGATATGGGAGATTTATATATCGCTTGACGTTCTCTAAGCGCTTTACATATTAATTTCATGCTTCATACACGTCTGTCGCACCTTTAATTAATTTTACCAACACATTTAAAACAAATACTGTAATCATGTGTCAAAGTACTGGATCGGCTTTGGGTTGCGCTTGTGAAGAAAAATAGCCTAGGAATTTTTCTCGTCGTACTTTTTTCCGATGGCCGTACTGATCGTATTCTAGACAATCATGCGTACAAAATACGGCGAAATTGTATGGGTTCCCAGGTCTGTCTATGCAAACATGTGCAGAAATAAGCAGATGTTGAATGCATCTACTATTTCTCCATCGCAAAAATAAAATCAGTTGAAAAGTGTAACATTTAAAAGACAAGCGTATTTCAGCAGTATAGGTGAAGGCATATACTCTCTCTCTCTCTCTCTCTCTCTCTCTCTCTCTCTCTCTCTCTCTCTCTCTATCTCTCTCATAAAATCCAATGAGCAAGTGTACAAAAGTGCTCTAACATCCATGTCACGACCATGATCCATCAAACAAGGATTGCGCCCTGAACTTTTTGTGTTGTAGACTAGGACCCATCTGCACCAACAGCAGACGTTATAATTGTTTACTCACCAACATCCTGGTGAGAATGAGGCACGATGATGACACGAAGGGCAGGTTTGGCAGTATAGGAGGGAACATCCAGCACTTGGATCCAGCCGCTCACCGTGTATACATACTGAGGATAACCTACGTCAATGTGCCGCCATTCCTCCTCCATCTGTAATCATGTAATAATTATGAATGATTTATCATGTCCTGCATTATGAAGAAAGCTCAAATTTATGTTTATAATTTTACAAATACTGAATCCCATTAGAAAATCCAGAACAATGTCAATGATAAGGCCAAAAAAAAAAAATGCTTTGGTTACGGTTTCATGGCCAAAAAAAATAGGGTAGGTAGGTCGATTCAACTTTTTTTTTTTTTTTTTTTTTTTTTTTGGTTGGTTCCTCTTGAAATGATAAAAATATTTGTGTATGCAGGATATTCGAGGTATTTTCATATTGGTGTATTTGGAACCACAGATATTAATTACTTTTTCATGTTAAGAAAAGAAAACTGGACATACCCTTTAAACTGTATAGTGCCACTAGTGAACACAGTTTTCGAGAGTCATGCCAAAGTCCAGTTCGAAAGAGTCTTCGGGCTCGGCACTTATTTTCGTCGACCCAACACATTTTATCCCGAACAGTTTGCCGTCCAAAGTTGGATGAAAATCATGAAAAATGTCCACCAAGGTTGCACTCTTCGAGTACCGACTTATCAGTCGTGTTTGTTCGATAGGAACGCACTTTCCGAATACGATTGCAAATTTGCAGACGACATCTTTTTACGTTCGCACAACGAACGAACGCACGAGACTGACTTCCCTTGGATATGGGAGTTGTAAAAAGCGGAGTGGTGTCCCTTGTCGGGCTTGTTGTTGTCTGCTCGCCGGCGATCGATGTTTTCTCTGTGCCGTGGTGTTGTCGTTTTCGGTGGGTTTTTGTGTGTGTGTGTGGTTTTTTTTGGTGTATGTATGTGTTTGGTTCATTTTATTTTTAGCTTTAGGACCAAAAAAAAAGTTTAGGGTCGGCCCAAAAAGTTAGGGTCGGTCGGGAAACCGTAACCAAAGCATTTTTTTTTTTTGGCCTAATCAAAAACGGCAAAGCTTTAAAAATCTACTATCTGGACCTAACTATACCATCGTCTGCAAAATAAATGACAACAAAAAAGACATTAACATAATATTATTGTAATACCTACAAGAAAATATGACAGTTAAATTTGTTCTCCATCAACACTCTTATCAAACAACAGCACTGCCGCTTATAAGGAAAAAAAAAGATGATTAGGAAAATGTTAAGTTCTCAGGAAACATCCAATGTACAAAAAATAACAAAATTACCACAACAAAACTGTGATTTTTGTGATAGCCTGGGTCTGGTCGAGCAGTGCATGTCCCTTGCACCAATCTGACCACACTGACTGGGGAAAACTCTGGAGACAGGTGGCTGTGCTTGACCACTGTGTGTACTGGACATTCTTCTTGCAGAAACTGCCATGATCCATTCTGAAAAAAAATAACTGTTCAATTAATAAATAATGTGATACAGTTTTGTAACGCAATAATTTCAAAAACAACTAAATTAAAAGTATATAATTATAAAACTAGAAGAAAAATGTGTAAACTAGAGTTGAGGTGAGTGCATGTGTGTGTTGGGGGGGGGGGGGGGGGAGAGGGTATTTTAGATCTTACCGTTTGAGAACTATAGTACTTCATATGCAGCACACACACAAAAACACATATAAAACGTAGTCATGCATACACACTCAGTCAGACACAAGAAAAGTAAACCCAGCTATGAACACAGATAACAGAGGCAGTCGTGTATTTTAATTCTGGTCATACAATGTAATCCCAGCCTTTCCTTTAGTGAAGAAGGAAGAATAGGGTGCCGCTTGTAAAGCAGAACAAGGGAGGGGCCCATTGTTTAGCAGAAAAAAGGGAGGGGATGGAGACTTGTTCCATGATGACTCTATTTGAATACCTCGTTCTTTCTGATGTTGAGGACAGGCCACTCGTCGTGTTTGGCATTTTGCTTCCACTTCTGATATTCGCTCGACCGTGCAAGTTGAGTGTCTACCGCTGTGTACACATAGTAGCACGTCATCAAATACAGTCCCACGAACAGGAGCAGCAAATGCGTCGTCTTCAGGCGAGCCATAAGTAAATCACTCCCAGCACTGGGCTGTCAAAATATGCGTTCCATTGCAAATTGCAGCCCTTGGCCAATCGCCGCTTGATCCCGAAGAAATGATCGAAAACTGCGATAGATCTGCTAATGTTTGCTATGCTAAGGCATACATGTAAGCAGTTGTTGAGCAGACCGCGTATCTTCCTAGAGTTCCTCCCCCTGAGTCAGTCAGTCATATATTTAGTTTCGAGAAAAAAGAATGTTTTCTTCGAATTTTATAGTTTTATTTGACTGTAAATTGTCAGAGGCAAAGTAGTATTAAAAAATGATTCTGACTTGAGATGCTTGGTAAAACTGTCAACCTTTGTGATACGTAACAGAGTTACGAAATTAAAAACAGTATCAGCTCTGTGAAGCATTGTCAAGGTCACCGAAAGTAGCGTGGAGCTTCTTGGACTTTCTGAGTGGTTGTACGAAGGTATTCCACATGCAGTGTGATTCCTGGTGTGTGAACGTATAGACTTTTCGCCATTTACAAATCACCAGGTACTAATGCACATTTGTTAGTCGTATTTATGTATGCGTGTTTTAAGACATTGCTCTTGCACCTGGCATTTTACACTATGGTTTATATTGCACAGCTGAGAGCTGGACTATCAGTTACTAGTGTTAATCACTTTGTGAGTTAGTCTCTTGTATGGGGTATAGTCTCGCATGTGGAATGCAGTAGATGTGAGCTGAAGAATACAGGTGGTCGATTCTGCTCTTGTGCGCAGACTGGGCACCTGGTGTCCTTAAAAGTTAAAGTCAGTGCATAATGGTGGAAGGGTACTGAGCTGGGTTATTTCCTCAAAGTCACAAGTGCTTGTGGTTTTAAATGTTTGTAAGTTGGGAAATTACCCGTTCCAGGTTTCCCAACTGAGAACTCTTGTTGCTAGGAAGGCTAGGATTTGGTGAGAGTAGGCGAGCGTCCCTTGTTGAAGCCTACGGGTGTTCGCTCGGGATACTACTTTACTAAAAAAAACATCCGAAAAACCCCATCTTAAATAACTAAATCTATCTTCAAATGGATTTTTTTTTTCTGACAGACTCCCTCCCTTTGCATCATTACTAAATGATAACACCTGACCAAGTGACCATGGGACAAGCCGCACAACGACACACCAGCATACATACACGAAAATAAAGCCACGTCGGTGTAAATTGCAGATGTAAGTTCTGATTTGAAACAAAAATGTTAACAAAACACAATCTAAGGAAGATTTTTTTTTATTTCTGAAGAGATTTTCGGAGAAAAGTAGTACAGCTCGCTGCGTAAGAAAACATGACGGCTGCACAGGGTTGCCAATCCCAATTGCCGTTCATGGATGTTCACCAACATGTGCAGAGGGCTCTTTGGTTATCAGCCTATCGTGTTTAAATTCTTGTCTGGCTAGCAGAACCCTCTTTGTCCTACATAGTAAAACTGGCATCTGGATTCTTGTCATGAAACCAGGAACTTTTTGCTCAGTCCATGAAAATTGAAATAGACAGCTTGCTTTTCTGCAAAATTAGTATAACAATAATGGAGATCCCTCCCCTAGGCTTGTATAAACAACAATACATTCCAAATTCTCTTAACCAAAATGTGCATACCCTCAAGATTTGTTACTGTTTGTTTGTTTGCAGAATCAACACAGTCATGAATCCGCTGGTTTCCTTCCTCAGACGCAACATTGTACTTGTGGTAACAATCCCATCTGTTGCTCTTCTTCATTTCGGCTGGTACCGTATGCAGTTCAATGAGGCATTTGTTCCAAAGGAGGAGAAAGTCAAAGTTTTTGGGTATGATATCAAGGGAATAGAAAAGCCCAGGTCATCCTGATTCTTTCAGCCACCAGCGGAACAGATATCACCAGCCATTGTTTCATTTGTAAGAAAGCGTTCTTCTTCAATTAATTTTGTGAATGTGCCTGAATACTTATCAGTCTTAAATGACACAAAAAAGGTTACCACTATAAATTTATATATATGTATATATTAATTATATAAACTCGGAGGCAAAAGAAACGCAAATAAAGGATGCGTTAATTAAACCTTATGGACTTGAAATAAAAATAAAATCATGATACTAGCATGTTCTGCACGTGTTCTTTTAGCGGTCGTATCTTGTCAGAACCGTGTTTGCCGTTATCTGGGTCACACGCAAGGTCTTGTTGACGGGGATCCCAAACCGTCATGGGGACCACTTTCAGCACATGCACAATGTGGAAAAGCAGCTTTTCGTGTTCAGAGTGTTCAGGCAAGCTGTACAATACTCACAAAACTGTTACAACATTCATTTCTGCGACACAGGCGCGATGCCGAGACTATCACCAGATCAGCGCCAACAGGCGATCATGAGAATTGATGCCGGACAATCAGTTTAGCAAGTTGCTAGGGCATTTGGAGTAAATGTCACCACGGTTTATCGCCTGCAGTAACGTTTTCATGTCACTAACAGTACCTGCGACTTAGCAGGACGTGGCAGACCCCGGGTAACAACAGCCCGACAAGATCGCCATCTTGTCCATCAACACCAGCGAGATGCATTCGAAACTGCCGCCAACAGAGCCCGTAACACATTCGGGGTGCATGGAGAACCCGTCAGTGCCAGAACTGTACGCCGACACCTTGGTGGGCAGAACCTGGTAAATCGGCGTCCTGCTCGACGTCCTGTCTTGACAGCTCAGCATCGCCTGGATCGTCTGGCCTGGGCCCAGCAGCATGCCCACTGGCGCCATCGGGACTGGCGGAGTTTGTTTTTTTCGGATGAGAAGCGCTTTTGCCTGGAACCTGGCGATGGGCGTGTCCGGATCTGGCGAAGACTTGGACAGCGGTTTGCTAACAATAACATCCTGCAGCATGATCGATGGGGAGGTGCCAGCGTCATGATATGGGGCGCCATTGGTGTCAATCCGCGAGTGAGGCTTGTCGTCTTTTAGAACGTCGGCCAAGGTCGTGGGAATGGTGTCAATGCAGACCGCTACATCAATCAAGTCCTGCGTCCCTATGTGGTTCCATTTTTCCAGAGGCACCGGAACTGCCTGTTCCAGCAAGACAATGCCCGTCCCCATACTGCACGTTCTACCCAGGACTTCTTGCGTCACAACAGCATGAACCTTCTGCCTCATCCTGCTCGATCTCCGGATCTCAACCCAATCGAACACTTTTGGGACATCATGCAAAGAAGGATTAATGCCCTTGCCCGGAGACCCCGCACAGCAGCAGAACTGCGTGCTGCCGTGACCCAGGTGTGGGCTCAGGTCCCTCAGCAGCTAATTAATCACCTCGTCCTCTCCATGTACCGGAGGTGCGCCACAGTCGTCAACGCCCAGGGAGGAGCAACACGCTATTGACTTTCAACCGTCTTCAAACAGTGTTCAGTGAAACATGGCACGTCATGTTCTCATCCCAATACACTTTTCCGTATGGTTTTTGTATTGGTCAATTCGTTCCCTTGTTATTGTTAACCCGAAATAATTAAATCGACATTCAAATTCATGTGTAACCCATCTTCACTGCAGCATTTGCGTTTCTTTTGCCTCTGAGTTTATATATATGAAGATTTGCAGCAAGATTCAGAATAACAACATCCTTGCAGAGACTTCTCATGGTACAGCTCAGCAAAATAAAATCTGCACATATTCTCATTTGTTCCCACTAAGGAAACCCTGTAACAGAGATGCATCCTTGAAGTTGAACAATGTAGTTGGCTATGCACGTATGCTCACACATCAATCAATCAATCAATATGAAGCTTATATAGCGCGTATTCCGTGGGTACAGTTCTAAGCGCTTGTCGAAGAGTTGTCAACACAGGACTAACAAAGAAACTAACATCTACAGACGGACACGAACCCTATCACACACTAGCAAACCCTGATAAACATACAACAAACAACTGTTTAACAACAATGTACACATCAATAGCTAGGTCCAAACAAAATAATATTAAACACAAAGAAAACACCTCTCACAGAGCACAGCACAAGAATGTCTTTTGGGGCACAACACATCACGTCGAACATGAAAGTCGCAGCCAGCTACGGGAAGAACTGAGTCTTCAGCCTACTCTTGAACGCGTCAAGAGAGGGGCTCTGGCGAAGCTCAAGCGGCAGGGAGTTCCAGACGGAGGGGCCCGCGGAGGGGAATGCACGCTGACCATCAGATGCGAGTTTCGAGCGAGGGATGTGAAGGCGGAGTGGGTCAGCAGCAGAACGAAGGGGACGGTCGGAGGGCTGGGTGTACAGGTCCAGGGAGGATTGAAGGTCCTCGAGAGCAGAGTCGTTGAGACACTTGTAGACCAGAGTGGACAGTTTGTAGGAGATTCGGGTGTTGACAGGGAGCCAGTGCAAGTAGCGAAGTAGGGGGGTGATGTGGTCTCGCTTCGTCTTCCTCAACGTCAGCCTGGCAGCAGCGTTCTGGACTCGCTGTAGGCCATGAATCGGAGAGGCCAGCCAGAAGGGAGTTGCAGTAGTCCAGACGACTGAAGATGAGGGAGACAACCAGCTTGACACAGGCGTCGTGGGTGAGGTAGCGACGGATGGAGGCGATGCGTCGTAGGTGGAAAAAGCAGGTCTTGATGATGAAGGAGATGTGTGTCTGCATGGAGAGAGTGGAGTCGAGTCGAGAAAGACGCCAAGGCTCTTGACAGCAGGGGAGAATGGAACAGTCGCATCATCCAGCTGGAGGTCGGTCACAGTGAGGGAAGCAATCTTCTGTCGTGTTCCAACGAGAAGGGCCTCCGTCTTCTCACTGTTCAGCTTCAACATGTTTGTTTGTTTGCTTAACGCCCAGCCGACCATGAAGGGCCATATCAGGGCGGTGCTGCTTTGACATATAACGTGCACCACACACAAGACAGAAGTCGCAGCACAGGCTTCACGTCTCACCCAGTCACATTATTCTGACACCGGACCAACCAGTCCTAGCACTAACCCCATAATGCCAGACGCCAGGCGGAGCAGCCACTAGATTGCCAATTTTAAAGTCTTAGGTATGACCCGGCCGGGGTTCGAACCCACGACCTCCCGATCACGGGGCGGACGCCTTACCACTAGGCCAACCGTGCCGGTGCTTCAACATGTACAGACAGTCTTTCTCACACACACACACACACACACACACACACACACACACACACACACACACACACACACACACTGTAACACAGGCACACATACTTAGGGTAGAGTCTGTCAGCAGGACTATTCTGTTAGATATCAATCTTTACATCAGCACGAATACATTTGTTATTATCTGTGATTTTTCTTCACCTATTTTGTATCCAATTTATTTCTGTACAGGTAAAAGACTTCCATTTCATCATGCTGGCCAAGGAGCCCAAAGTTGTGTCCTCTTTAAGGAAAGCTGCAATGTGGACTCGCAGCAACAAGTTTGTGTCCTTCATTGTAATCTTCACGGCTGTCTACGTGGCTACCAACCCTATCATCGAGCCCAAAGTTTCCACCTCTACAGAGAGAGCCAACGTCAAAAAGCTTGACGAGTAAGTGATCAATCAGTTTCAAACGCAAGATAATACAGAAGGAGCCATTCGGTGAGTTTTAGGAGAGGCATAAGGTTCTGCTGTGCTTTACCCTGAAACAAGCATGAAAAGTGTTGCTATACTGTACTGGTTAAAATGATACTGGTAGGCAAAGCTAGCTCAGAGGTATTAAAAGTGTTAGTGCCATTGCCTGCATAACAGTTGATTTACTTTACCTGTGCCATCACACACATAAATGCAAGTACATGTACTCACACACACAAATGTTAGTGTCATTTGTTCAAGAAAAGCGTTGTTTTGATGAGTTAGCTGGTTAAAATGATATTTCGTTAAGTAAGCTTGCTTAGAGTTGCTAGAAATGATAGTGCCAGAACAGTCTAGACCTTCCCCAGCGACCAACTCTCGGTTACAACCACCTTCCTGTTACGACCACCTATATGGATCCTAGGTGATTTTGTGTGTGTGTGCTATATATAATTTCCCTTTACATAGTAACCACCTGACTTTTCGTCAATTCCTTGGGTGGTCGTTGGAGACAGGCTCGACTGTACATGCACTACATTCACTCTTACTACCTCTGCCATCTCTTTCACACGAGCACACACACATGTTTATGTAATTCATTGAAGAAAAACAGATTCTGATAAGGTAGCTCCGAGTTTGTATTAATTATACGCTTGTGCAAATGTTTCTGCTGCACAGACTGTAGAATACCACAGAATGACAAACTGCAAGTATCCGATTGCTGTTGCAGGTGACGTAAGATGCCCTGAAACTCTTCACCATGGGGTCCCGTCAAGAAGCAGCTCAGGAATCACACATTCAGCGACAGACCCTGGATGACCCTGAACTTCGTGCCGCTCTCAAAGCATTCAATGAACTTCTGTCGACCTCGATGGGACCCCATGGCCGCATTCAGTCCATCCAAAATGGCGTCGGAGGACCCATCACCATGACAACCAGTTCCAGTCGCTTGTTGTCAGCCATGTCATTTTCACGACCTTGTTTACGTCTCATCGTCAGTTCTGTTCAAGGTCATTTGCGAAATCATCACGACGGGGGTGTCCTGGCTGGATCCTTGTGTCTGCATCTTGTCTTGAATGCTGTGGAAGTGGAGAGTGTTGGAAGAAAATGTGTGAGAGAGGTATACGAAGTATTACTGAAATTAATTGACGAGTATCTGACCTCTGATGACTGTGCTGTTAGTGTGACTGTTGACACTTCTAAGGTCAAGGTCATGCTGTCCTTCGTAAGAAGCATCCTCGCTTCCAAACCAGTCTGTGGCCTGAGGCTTGCTTCAGCCAATTATTTAGCACAGCTAGTCTTGAAAGCGTTTCTGAACTCTGTACCGGATGTATCATCATCTTTCCTCACTGATCGTGTCTTCAATCTTCAATTTGACAAGAAGGACATCACATCATCAGAGGTTATGGAAGGGCTGCTGCTAGAGTGGCCTGAAAAGTCTGCTGCGCTCGGAGCACAAGAGCTTCCAGTAATCCAAGAATCATCAAAGAATGTTCGAGTAGCCCTTGTGACCGTCTCTATGTCGGGTGATGCTGAAGAGTTTTTGACCAATCAGATGGAAGCCCAGCCACAGGTTGTCCAATCAGCTGCAGATCTTGTGTTGAAAAAAATGCTGGCGTTTTGTGATTGGCTGCATGAAAAGAGAGTGGGCATCTTGCTGTGCCAGAAGGTCATTCATCCCAAGGTCAAATCTTACCTGCGGCAGAAGGGTATTGTCTTTGTGGAACGCCTAGGAATTCAACCAGTGGCATACATCCAGGACCTAACAGGTGAGTGTGTGTGCATGTGTCTATGTCTGTGTGTGTCTGTTGTTCTGTTCAGTTTGTCATTACATGTCTTGACTGACCTATTTTCAGTGTTGTTCCCAGTCTCATAGGACAAAAGTTAAGTAGGACCTGGATTGAAAATCTGTATGTACATGTAGGTCCAAATACCCTGGTATACTGCTATTTACATCTTTTTGATAAATCATGCAACAGATTGATCAGCAGGTTAAATAGGGATTACCAATGCTAAAAATGCATAATATAAACATACGGTGCTTGAAGACCTTTAACGTCTTGTTTTCATGATTGCCTTCACAGAGACTTTCTTTAGTAATAATAATAATAATAATGGACACTTATTAATCGCCCCTTCTCACCAGAGCTCACGGTAATGTACAATAGCAATAGTGTGCGCACACACACACACTTGCACGTGTACACACACTAAATACTGTTTGTGGCTAACAATAGTGGTTTTACCTGCACTCGAGAGAGCAATATTTTGACTGCATTTCATTTTGTTTGCAGGTAGTAGGCCCATCAGCTCAGTAATTGTTCCACCGCCAGAGAGTGCCTTGGGACAGCTGAACAGCGTTACACACAGGGTCGTCCACAACAAGGGATTCCTGCATTTACAGAAGTCCAACAGTTATGTCTGTACCCTGCTGCTGTGTGGTGCTGTTGATGAACAACTTGCTGAACTGAAGGTGAATAAAATAAGTCTGACTTGATCATGATTTCATGCTTTCTGTTGCCTCTTTTGATGAGATTGTTTCTCTTGTGTCTGAGCTACTCATGTGTTCATTGTTTCTTTTTCTTTTAATTAGTCCGTAGCTTGCTGTTTGTCTTAATTATCATCAAGCCCTCACATTTGTTCACTACCAATACCATCAAGACGTTCATTTTGTACGTTTTGTCTCACAGTAGGGTTTCTTGTTGTTGTGTTCTGT
Organism: Littorina saxatilis; assembly: GCF_037325665.1. Lineage (NCBI taxonomy): Eukaryota > Metazoa > Mollusca > Gastropoda > Littorinimorpha > Littorinidae > Littorina > Littorina saxatilis. The sequence continues at coordinate 34,845,957 of NC_090261.1, forward strand.
ATGATTCATTTTGACTGTAGCATAGAATCTTTAAATTTCACTGAAAGTGTCATAGCATTTGGTTTGTTCTTAGTGTATTAAGTCCCTTTGAAAATTCAATTTTGTTTTTATGCTCTTGCTTGATGGACTCTTCATTTTTTTATTTTTTTTATTTTTTTTACAGAGTGTAGTGCATTCTGCTTTGAAGGGCTTGTATTCCACGCTTCAACGACCAGTGGCTCTGTGTGGAGGAGGGTGCTGGCAGATTCACCTGGCTAGCTATGTCAGGCGTGTGGTAAGCAAACATATATTATATCTTTTGCAGAAAGAAGAAATTACTCAAAAGTGATGTCACCTAGGCCCACCCAAAATTGATTGTTTCCATTGACAAGGCCAATTACATTCGGAAAGTAGATTGGTAGTTTTTTTTGGGTTTTTTTAAATTTAAAGGTTCAAGGTCCCTTTTTTATGCCTTGTTACACACTTACAAGTAATTATGGTGGAGATGTTCCCTGACAAACAGACTCATGAAACGTAAATCTGAACTGCTGCTCTGCAAGCTTGTAGTAGTCAATAGAGGGCTGGGATTCATATCCCAAATTGAAGCTATCTAGCAATATCCCAGAATCACACACACACGCACGCAACACACACACACACACATGCACACAGAATACAGTAGAACTCCCCCCTAACGACCCCCTGTTTACAACCACCCCCTTTTTACGACCGATTTTGCTACCACGGATGCATTCTACTATATAATGAACCCCCAGTGAACGACTCACCCCAAAACGCGACTTACGACCGAGCTTTTGGGGATGAATTACGACTTTCGCGCATTTGTAGTCGAGCAGACGAAAACAATACATGGCGGCTCTTGCTCCTCAAACTATCGCGAGACGAAAAAAAAACTAAATCTCGCGCACGATAGAATCCGCAGCGACTTCCTTAGGAGTCGGGAAGACACAAATCCTGTGTATCGTCAAGGATAATGAGCCAAGACGCGACTTACGACCGAGCTTTTTGGGATGATTTACGACTTTTGCGCATATTTCGAGCAGACGAAAACACAACATGGCGGCTCTCGCTCCTCCAACTATCGCGAGAAGAAATAAAAACGAAATCTCGCGCGCGCGAGATCCTGATACATCCGGTTTTTTCTGCACGCTATCTTGTCACGACGACTGTCTTGTTGACAAACGAAGATTCGCGAAAGAAAAAGAAAAGCGCCGACTCTTGAGTAGAGAGCTAATAAAGTAATCGCTAATCGAGCGAAGTGGCAATCCGCGGCGACTTCCTTGGGAGTCGGGAATACGAAAATCCTGTGTGTCGTCAAGGATAATGACTCGGTGTTATCGAGATGGTGAGAAGGATAGCGAAGCGAAAGTACGCAAAGAGAGGAGCCTGTACGAAGACCTCAACGATCGTGGTCAAGTTTAGCGATGCAAGGCGACGAATCATTCATATGAGCGGAAAGATGATTCGGGAGAAAAGTCGTTATGCTTTCTATCGAGTTAGGACATTCGGATTTTACTGGTTGCGCCACAATGTCAAATGTGCTTCGCTCAGCGGGGAGCGAGCATTACGCCATGAGTAAATTTTCTTTTAAATTTGAGTTCAAGTTGTTCTGCTGTAATGTGTGTGTGTGTGTGTGTGTGTGTGTGTGTGTGTGTGTGTGTGTGTGTGTGTGTGTGTGTTTGTGTGTTTTGATATGACAGTAAACTGCAACTGTGTGCTTGTGTGTAAACATGACAGTACATACACTGCAACAAATTCATGACCGACCGGCCAAAAACTCAAACCCCCCTTTTAAGAACCCCCCTTTTTACGACCTAATTTTCAAGGTTTTTCCAAAGTCGTAAACAGGGGGTTCTACTGTACACACACACACAGAATGATCCACAAAGACACACACACACAGATGTGACATAGTTATGGTTTGTATGGCCAGTGAATTTCTTACTTCAAGGTCTTGGATGCTTTGTTTTCAAATGAATGTTTTATGCTGTATTTCCAACAGGTCCTGGAGAGAGAAGACGAACTTTGCTCTCAGCTGCGAGTCACCAGAGCTCAACTTGCTGCAGCTACCAACGCCTTTGCTTCAAGCTTTGAAAGCACCGCCCTTTCTCTGCTCAGTCCTTCCTTAAGGGCCTGGGTAGATCCTCAACACTGTCACATGTGGCATGTTCCAGAAGGGGTGGACGTAGCCGCAGAAACCACCGCCTTTTCCTGTGCTTGTGGGATGGTTACTGACGCTGACATTGACACAAGCACCTTGCAGCCTCTGCTAGGGAGAGAGAACTCTGTGTGGAGGGATGGCTTCTTGAAGAGAGACGATTTTGTTAAGACGGGCTGTCTCGGGATGAAAGAAAGTGTGAATCCTGATTGGTTGGTTCTGGATACGTTAGATTGTGTGGTGGCAGCGGTGCAGACGGCTGCGATGACTGCTAATACTGTGTTGTCCATCACGCAGTACATTCATGATGTGAACTGAAATTCAGAGATGATCATAGTCGTTGAATGTTCTTTATTCACTCCTCTTCTGTTAGTCTGTTGCTGTCTGTTGGGATGGTTGGGGAGAAAGCGTGATGTACATGTATACACATTTTTAAGATATTTTGTGTCTGATTCTGATGAGGATTTCAAGTTAGTTGAGCAGAAATCATGAACATTTCTTCTCATTTGACTGAGGTGGGTTTTTTTAACGAAGAAGAGAATTACATGAAATGAAGATGAGTATATGTATATTGATGGTTGATATGCACACAAACAACTTAAGATATTTGTGAATAATTGTCACTATCTGTGTCTGATAAATTTGATACTTTTGCTTTCTCATGCTGATGATGTGTAATTTAATTTGATTTTCTTGTCTGATTCTGTGTTCTTGCCAGTGTTATGCATGAAAGAAATTGCCTGTAATCATGTTAAAAGCTTGCAGAACTTAGAGACATAATGTGTGATGTGTGTGATTGGTAGCGGGTAATTTGTTCAGGTCATGCATTTATTGAATTTAGAATTATGTAGCATGGACAGGTTAAGAAACATTGAATGCAATGTAAAAGTGATGTGTAATCCAGGGAATTACTGAAGTTTGGTATTGTATAGCTTGTCGTGAAAGGAAGGTTTGGGAGAGAATGGATTCCATGCAAATTAGAAATAAGATTGGTCTGTTGGCTTGGTTTGTCACTTTATGACACTGATGTGTTGTGACACAACTCGACATGCAGCTAGCAAGTGCTTGTATGGTTTTGGTGTTTGATTTGGATTGTATAACTTTGGGTGATAAATTGACTACAAGTAAAGTGATTCCTTTTTATATGTGCATGTCTCTGTGTTTGTGTGTGTGTGTGTGTGTGTGTGTGTGTGTGCATGTGTGTGTGTGTGCCCCTCTCTCTCTCTCTCTCTCTCTCTCTCATTCTGTGTGTGTGTATGTAAAAGCCCGTGCCTGTTTGTTCAAGCCATAACAGAAGCAGTGTTAGAACGTTTTGTTATACAGTACTAGAGGAATACCAAGCCGGGTGAATCGCAAGACAGAGACAGACAGCGTGGCGGTTCGCCGTCTTGGAGCACGTGTGAACATTTTCATCCACCAGTTTGTGCCCACTCAAAGGAAGGCAAGAACATACAGAGAGACAAAAGCCGCCAGACCCCATCACAAACAGAACTCTACAATCCACAGGTGTTACCTGGCGAGCTAGCTATAAATAGCTCACAACTTCTAAGGCGAACAACTCTGCAGAGTCTGCTGTGAAGGGCGACGGTAGTCTCCCTCTCACACTCGACCCCCTTTGAATGAACTTTGTCCCCAAAGTTCCGAACCATGGACCCGCCAAGCTTAGGTCCCTTCCAGGTTGGTGGAATGGGAACAGCACGAAAATGATTCAGTGGCCTGAACATTTCATGTCGAGTTCCATCCCTGTCGACGACGCCAAATGTAACCGAGTGCCGAAACACCACAATCACCTTTGAAGGCGAAGTCCACTCAAACGGGATTGAGAACTTATTTCTAAGTCCTATAATAACTGTTATGGCTTCTCAAAGGAAGGCCCGAACATACACACACCAAAGCCGCCAGACCACATCACAAACAGAACTCTACAATCCACAGGTGTTGCCCACACACACACTCACACACACACACACACACACTCAGAGAAGCCGTATATATATATCTATATCTATAAATATATAGATAGGTGACAGTGTATTTTTCACGTGGCTATAAATTGATTCGACCTTTGCACTTTTACAGTGAGGACAACTTACGGGTGCAAGGAAAGCGTTGTGGATGGTGCAGTGACATTCTAAAAATAGTAACGTAGTAACGGGAATATGGATTGACGCCACACGAAGGAAGGGAGATAAATGCAAAACACTGGAGAAGATAAGGAAGAGTTACTGGGAATGGATCTGGGAAGATGAACAGAAAAACCAAAATCGGTTCAGCGCTGAGAGCACGTGTTGAAAATTCTCATCGACCAGGTTGTGTCCGGGGTCTACCTGAATATGCCCACCAAATTTGAAGCAGATCCATCGAGAACTTTGGCCGTGCATCGCGAACACACAGACACACAGACACAAGTCGTATATATATATATATATAGATAGATAGATGCACATAATACACATATGATACATTGTAGCAATGTTGTGGAGTCTACGCTGAGCTACTGAAGCTGTTCTGCCTCGAATCTAACCTTTGGTGTTATCAGTACTTCCTGAACATATGCAGGGCTAATACCTTTCCGGTTCTCGCCGGAAATCCGGTTTTTGAAAACTGTTTAAACTGGAAAATCCAGTTTTTTAAAGTAAAACTTTAAAATAAAAAAACCATTTTAAGTTTGGATGGTTGATGGAGGCAAAATGTGTATTATTTTATAAAAAAAAAAACGCTCGCGCTGGACCCGAGTACTCTTCAGACATTCACACACACACACACACACACACACACACACACACACACACACACTCTCTCTCTCCCTCACTCCTTCTCTCTCTCCCTCTCTCTCTCTCTCTCTCACACACACACACACACACACACACTATCACATCTCCATTCTAAAACACGTCACGTTCCAAATCAAAAGACGACATTCTATTTTCTTACGTCACTATTCTTGGTTTACGGTACCATTCGGCGGCTTTGCTACGAGTATGGCATAGTCTTGGTTTGCCGAGACCTTGCACCGTTCTATCAGTATCAGACTGCCTGGCTGGCTGTTGCACCGCGAATTCCTCCCACCGCCAAGTCGTTTTTTTGTGGTTTATTTCGCATTTAGGTCCCAGGTAACATTATGAAGTTTTAATACGATCAATCGGACCTATTATCAAGTTAGTGTATCAACTTTTGAACGAACTGCGCCCAGTAGTTTCCCAGCAATAAGCTGTTAAGTCGAGACACACACACAGACACACAATTAAAGTCTGCTGGACCCTTGTACTAGCGTACTCGGGGATAATTTATTAACATTCATTTTTGTACCAGGAGAGACTGTGACTGTTCTTTGCCTCCACAAGATTAAAATAAAAAGCCATAGCTTCTGTGTGGGGGGCGGGGAGGGGGCGTTGCCCCCCAGATCCCATGGCGGCCAACGGCCGCCGTGGACCCTGGCCTTTCCGTTTTTGTGTGTGTGTTAGCCCTGCATAAGTTGGACTGGGTGGCCGAGTGGTAACGCACTTGCGCTCGGAAGCGAGAGGTTGCGATTTCGACCCTGGGTCAGGGCGTTAGCAATTTTCTCCCCCCTTTCCTAACCTAGGTGGTGGGTTCAAGTGCTAGTCTTTCGGATGAGACGAAAAACCGAGGTCCCTTCGTGTACACATGACTACATTGGGGTGTGCACATTAAAGATCCCACGATTGACAAAAGGGTCTTTCCTGGCAAAATTGTATAGGCATAGATAAAAATGTCCACCAAAATACCCGTGTGACTTGGAATAATAGGCCGTGAAAAGTAGGATATGCGCCGAAATGGCTGCGATCTGCTGGGCGATGTGAATGCGTGATGTAGTGTGTAAAAAAAATCCATCTCACACGGCATAAATAAATCCCTGCGCCTTGAATATGTGCGCGATATAAATTGCATAAAAAATAAAAATAAAAATCCCTGCGCTTAGAACTGTACCCACGGAATACGCGCGATATAAGCCTCAAATTGATTGATTGATTGATAAGTGTAATGACATGTATGTAAACATGAAGTCTCTAAGTATGTTTAGGATTACACCAAAGTGGTGCAACACAGACTGGGGGGGGGGGGGGGGGTGCATATCCCCCTCTCAAGGGGTCAAGCACGATTAAACACTTCAAAGCGCAGCTTCGCAAATATCTGTTGTCACGAACAGTTTCTGAAGCTGTCTCTAGCAAGAATGCATTGCTATCACTTACCTCTTATTTGGTTGATGATGATAATGATGTCGACGATGATGATGATGATGATGATGAGGTTGTTGTTGTGTGTGTGTGGTGTGTGTGTGTGTGTGTGTGTATGGTGTGTGTGTCTGCGTGTGTATGTGTGTGTGCGTGCGTATATGTCTGTGTGTGTGTGTGTGTGCGCATATGTGTATGTGAGCGGTGTGTGTATGTGTGTGTGTGTGAGTGTGTGTGTTGTATTGAGTGCGAACGTGATTGCAGGCATGCGGCGCGCGTGTGTGTGCGAGTGGACTTTTCTTTTCCTTTGTATTATATTGACATACATGTACATTTCAATGTTCTATCATGCATTATGTATTCGTATAGGTAATGTTGTAATTAGTAATACTGTATGATTGCGATTGACAATTGTCCTTTTATTGTCTTTATTTTTATGTCTCAGTTTAGCAGGGACAAGATTGTAAGACTAGGCGTGAGCCTAAAATCTCCATCCTTGAGTAATAAAGTTCGTTCGTTCGTTCGTTCGTTCTCTCTCTCCGAACACACACACACATTCGCAGAGCAAAATTTGCAAAGGTTTTTGAAATTACCGTTGTTTTTAGATGTGCTGGACATATAGACATGTCCACATACGCATAGTGTATACTATATATGTACATTCACTAAACAAGCGCACGCATGCACCTCGGGAAAACCACTTACATTTTTAGATTTTTACATTTGCTTTACGTATTTAGATTCAGGGTTAACCTTCGTGGTTGAAAACGACGTTAAACACCAAATAAAGAAAGAAAGAAAGAAAGATTCATGGTATGATTTAGCAGCTCTACTCATTATATCTATACTGTCAATCAAGGATGACTAAACACATGCACCAGACAAAACTGAAAGTGAAAGGTGTTATCATGCAGATCCCACTCATTCAACTTAACTCGTTGAGGAACATCGATCTGTCCATGCTTAATTCGTGCATCAGAGAGATACAACAAAAATCCAAACTTTTCAGCTTTTACAGTTAACTTTTAAACTGTCACAGGTCAGAATGAATAAAATGATTTAAAGATGATTTTTTTAAAATGTTTATAACTGTATGAAAAAAGCAGCCCACGTGGATGCATACGATGCGATAAACGGGGTAAGCCCTAACCTGTATTGTACATTTCGCAATGGCAGTATTAAAAAAAACAATGGGAGATAGACTGACGCAGACTTTGACTGATGGTGAAATCTACCCACCCACGCTGTATTGTAGCCTACTTAGCCCTCTTAATCTTCCGAGACTGTTCCTTGTTTTTGACAGAAGCAGCATGATATTGA